>NW_010230338.1:0-21676 GCF_000690775.1 Eurypyga helias | reverse complement strand
ACCATTCTATGATTCTATGAACTAATGTACTTTAATTAGCTATTTCTGCTGGGTTTAGGCATGACAGAGTTCTTCATTTTCTTCATAGTAGCTGGTATGAGGCTGTGTTTCAGATTTAACCTGATAAGAGTACTGATAGAAACAACTGAAAGCCATCAGTGTTAAGGAGTGTTTGAACCAATTCAAGGACTTTTTCAGCTTCTAATACCACACCTGTGTTCCCAACTTTCACATTACAAGCAGCAGTGGTGAGAGGACACAGTTCAGACTCAGATTAACCAAAGGAGTACTTAATTCCGTTGAACGTCATGCTCAATATACAAGCCAGGCATGGGTCAGAGTTGTGTAGTTGTTAGTCAGTTGAGGGTTGGTTGTCTCTTCCACTCACTCACAGGTCTTGCTCTGACTCTGGTGCACTCTCTCTCTCAGGCTTGCTCAGACTCTGCTACAATCACACTCTGGCTCTCATTATTCAGGAGATAGCTGTGTATCAGTCAGCAGATAGCAAGCAATTCTACAATTTGTTTTATTTTCCATTATTTTCATTATATATTAGTGGTATTGTTAATATTGGTACCACTTATTCAATTATTAAATTGTTCTTATCTCAATCCAAAGTTTTCCTTGTCTTTTCCTCAGATTCTCCTCCTCCACTGGAGGAGGGAGGAGTGTGAGCAGTTGGCTGTGTGGTACATAATTGTTAGCTGGGGTTAAACCACAACACTATTCTCCTACAGGAGCAACTCAGGCTCTCCCTATTTGAAATGTTACATCAAACAGGGCAAGAGTGATGTTCGCTATCTGTCAATATCACACTAGAGTCTGAACAAGATTTTCCAAGTAATGCAAAACCTGGTCACACATGAAAATTTGCAGGCCTTTCTGACCAGCAACTTCATGACACCAAGTAATTCAATCCTGGACTTTTCTTCAGCATAGACCACTTAGGTCTTTTTTTCCTGAAGAATAATGTTCTCGCTTCCTATTTCTCTGGACAGGTTGAACACATTAGAAGATCAAGACAAAATTAAATTGCTAGTGAAAGATATGATTGAAACAATCAGTACATAGATAATCTACATACAAAATGCCTTAAGTTCTTGTTTGGTCAAGTTCTCCACATAGAGTCTCTGGCCTGTTGAGCAGGGTCCCAAAAGAATTAAGGATGAGCACAACCTAGTTCAGGTTATTAGCTGACAGGATTCCTTGGTAGCACCAGTATTTTCTTGCACATATTCTGCATGTTCAATCAAGCACTAGGAACAGTGTCATTAATGGTCTGCTTCAGTTCTGAAAGATTCTTTCTGAAGGACTGTCCCAAACAGATACATACAAATTATTTCAGCTATATTATTCCCAAGTATCCAACTAGGTCCTCTCTATTGTCCCTTTTAAAACCCCAGTCAGATCCACAATGACAGGAACCTTATTGTTTGAACTCAAAGATTAGAAGTATTGAAATTTTCTGTTAAAAACAGCTCTCCCACCTGTAACAACTTTATTAGCCACTTCAAAAGACATTTTTAGTTACAATTCTGGCTAGCATCTCAATCAAGAAAGAGACAAATAAAAGTTTAAACACTTAATTACCAAAGGAAGCAAGACAAGTGAAAATTATTCATATATAAACCTTTAAGACTCTCCCCTAAGACTGAGATTCAAACTAGAATCTGAATTTCCCAGTTTGAGTTTCTGTTTTTAATAAAGTGGACTTTTACACTGCAGAGACATTAGAGAAACTCAGGTGCCTTCCTACTGTTGTCCCAAAACTGGGATCTTTCAGCCAGTGTGCAAACCAATTTATACACAGAGCCAAGATCTGTTCATTGCATGCCTGTGCAGAGATGGGTTCTAGGTGACAACCCCATTAAGCTAGCACAGCTCAATACAAAATCCATGGCATATTTATCCCATTTAGCAAACATTAAATTCTGCCACCTTCTACACTAATTGGTTATTAACTTATCACACAAATCTCACTGGTTAATTATACTCTCCACTTCTGTTTAAAGGCACAGTGTTCTTTTAAATCAAGGCACATGCTCAGTGAATGGGTGGTCTTAACTGGAGAGGGGGCACTTACGGATTTGGTGGTCTATCTCCCCCTGCCACCTTTACTCTAGTTACTATTGACTTCATGCCTTGTGGCAACCACCCAGCTTTTGGTACCAGGATTTTCCATTTATTGCTCTTCAGCTTCTCTTCAAGGGCATAGTCAGCGACTTTTATCAATTCTTAATTCCTCTTCAAGGGTACAATTAATCTCAAAGCATGCAAGGTAGTAATCAGTTTGCTGGTTTGCAATATATTTGGCTAATTGTTCTTACACAGAGGAAATTCCCTTTTCTACTGTACAACACTACTCCATGACCCATCATATTTTGATAGAAACATGTAGTCCAGCAACACAATGCCAGCTTGAAACATTGCACAAGAACAGGAAGTTCACCACAAATCATTTCAAACAGTATTTGAAGCCTTACTCTCATCACGGCTCAGTAGCAAATTTAGTTTTTCTTGAGGGTTTCTTCCCCTAGTTGAACTGTTGCATTTCAAGTTTGTAGGTTCTTCGTAACTAGTTGTGTACCATTAAGATTTAAGTCACATTATCTGTATCAGACACTATATAACAACTCTCATTTGCAAATATCCATTTCATAACTTCAAGACTTTATTTTTTTATAAATTTATGAATTACATTAGTAAGTTATATTTAATGTTTTCAAGAAGGAATTAAGTTAATTTTTTGTAGAAGTCAAAAGTTCTCATTTGTGGGCTCTGATGAAGTTCTTGATAATTACATAACATTTATAGTCTGATGAAGTGTGCTGAACTGGGTTGACTATCGAATTTCCTAGATCACTCTTCCATATGGACATCATTATCAGTCTTCATAGCACACGGTATTTTTAAAGTTTCAGATTACATAACCACAGAAAGATTTCACTGGAGGCATATAAAACATGGTATGCTAGAGGCAAGAAATATGTTCAATGTTTTAATTTGTATCATTAGGAATGCTCCAATTAAAAAAATGCAGCTTACCAGACAGGTGACATTATCTCCTCACTGACGTACACTTATCTGCTATAAATTTCTGAGATTTTTTTCACCATCAAGAGAGAAACAAAATATACACACCTATTAAGCTAAAAGGTTTCTCTTCTGCTGTCTCCTGTGGCTCTTAGATACTTCCACTTTAACCAAATAGTTCCCATAGAAACAATTGCAATTGGTCAATTGCTTGAACTGGACAAGTCATCCTCAGAGCTGTGAATTTTTTTCCAGTTGTATTTTATCTGCTTTCATCAGGTATTTTTCCTCTTTGTTTAGAAATGTTTAGTATCAAATTTAAGTGTTTTTAGGTGAAAATGTTTGCAACTGTCAAGAAGTCAGGTTCTTTCAAAAGAGCAAACACTGCCACGTTCACTTGGGCATTACTCATTACAAGCTGTACAAGATCAATCTAGAACATTGCACTGGTAATGGCCCACTTACACCCCCAAGGACTGTAGTTGAGGGAGGCCGAAGTATAACTCACAATAGCCAAAAGTGCTCTTACTGAGAAGACACTCCTTAGAGAAAAGAGATTCCATCAGAATCTAAACAGTAAAATTATATTCCATGCTGTTTATTTGCATTTTTTTTTCCACTGGATTTTTGTCCACCACCCAGAAGATGTTAGGAAAAACTTAAAAAAATCCAGATATCAAACACTCCACTAAAATACTCAGGCCTTACCTTTGTCTTGTCCCTCATAGAACCTTTCCCCAAAATAGACATTTTTGTTAGTGTTTCTTCTTGTAAGCGCTTCAAAGAATTGCCACGTGGACCCAGAAGTTTTCCCACAAAGTTGAACTGCAAGAAAACAAAGAAAAATATTAAGCTCATTAGAATTTTAAGCATGAATACGCAAAACGGAATATCTTGCTGAAACAGTATGATCTAATACTTGTTCTCACCTAGAACAAAACTACACGGTCATCAAGTACCAACATGTAGGGCAGTTAACAGCGTGTCAGTGGCTCCACCAGGTGACAACACAGAAGTATCTGAACCCAAACAGTATAAATAGAACTTTGTGTTTATCACATTCAACACTGAGAACAGATGTGTTCGAACTACAATTCAGTTTTCAACAATTGTTACCAGGTACATAAAACCATAAAAACAAAGCTGGCAGCAATCTCTGCTACAATACTAACCAACCAAAACTCTGAAGAAAAAGATAACTTAATTGCCTTATCCTCCCTTGAAGATTTATGAAGTAATACAGCAACCCATACAATATAGCCCACACAAACAGAGAATTAAAAACAGAACATAAACATAGAAATCCAGTCCCAAACCAGAAACAATACTCAATCTTCCCAACTACCACTCAACCCCCATTATCACTGAAGAAAAAGAACAGTGGGGTTCATAACCATGGCATTACACCATTAAGAAAACTAAGGAGAAGTGATGAGCCACAAAAATAAAGGGAAACAAAGGGAAACTCAACCATTTCCATTCATAGAAAATAACACTGGAATATACAGCTGGTGCTCTTTCAGCCCTGAAGGTGCTACAGAGAGAAAGCAGACTAAAGAAAACAAGTATCAAAAATCCATTCATAAAGAAAAAAGGGAGAATATGCCTACTGTCATTTCAAGGACTCAGAACTGAAATTAGTAGAGCAAGGAGGTGTGAAAACTCCTATGAACACTACTCCATAGGATATTTGCAGTCACACATACCAGGAGAAAATCTGTATACACTGAGCAGGCCACTTCTGTATATCACTGCACTGTATTTTGGAAGGTAAATGAAATCTGAAGGATAGTTACAGAAAAGACGAGGTTTCACTTGGAATATGCAGACAAGTATTTTAGTTGAGAAAAGAATAATCACAAAAAAGTTATAAACAAGCTACACTTGGAAGTTGGTACCAAAAGCTGTAAACACTTCCTGAAAGTAATAATTCATTCCTGTATTGATTTACCTGGCAAGGTTTTGTTAGGAGGAGGCTGAAGGGTTGACTTTCTCAACAGAAGCTTCTGTGTTTGCTACAGTCAGCTCCAAGACAAATACACCATCAATACCAAAAGCTTAGTCCATCAGCAAAATACAACCTATGTTAACATACTTCCAAAAGGGTAAAGACACTGCAGAGGTTGGACAAGTGAGAGAAACAGCCTTGCTGACACCAAGGTCAGTGGATGCTCCTAGAGCCCATGGTAAAGACAATGGTGAGGCCAGCTGTGCCCCTGCATCCATGGAGGGGGACTGGAGCAGACACACCTGCAGCCCATGGAGTACTGGTGGATATGCCCTGAAGGAAGCTGCAAGCCATGGAGCCCATGAAGGAGCACATTCCTGGAGTATCTTAGCCCATGAAGAGGAAGCTTGGCAGGAGCAGACTTTCTGGCAGAAAGCGTGGCCCCATAGGGGACCTGTACTGAAGCAGTCTGTTCCACAGGTTACTTCCCTTCAGGAAGGGACACACAATGGAGCACTTCACCAAATCATAGAACAGTTCAGGTTGGAAGTGACCTTAAAGACCATTGAGTTCAAACCTCCCTGTCATGTGCAGGGCCACCTTTCACTAGACCAAGTTGCTCAAAGCCTCATCCAGCCTGGCCTTGAACACTTCCAGGGATGGGGCATCCACAGCTTCTCTGGGCAACTTGTTCCAGTGCTTCACTACCTCTCCACGAAGAATTGCTTCCTGATCCCCAATCTAAAACTATCATTTTTCAGTTTAAAGCCATTACCCCTTCTCCTATCAGTACAGACCTTTGTAAAAGGTGTCATTGTCCAACACCTTCCCTCCCCTCCCCCCCACCCCAACCTTCCATGAGGCCCCTTCAGGTACTGGAAGGCTGCAATAAGGTCTCCCCGGAGCCTTCTCTTCTCCAGGCTGAACAAGCCCAACTCTCTCAGCCTTTCTTCATAGCAGAGGTGCTCCAGCCCTCTGAGCATCTTTGCAGTGTCCTCTGGACTCACTCCAACCCGTCTATATCCTTCTGATATTGAGGGTTCCACAGCTGGACGCAGCACTCCAGGTGGGGCCTCACCAGAGCAGAGTACAGGGGCAGAATTCCCTCCCTCGGCCTGCTGGCCACATTTCTCTGGATACAGCCCAGGATACGGTTGGCTTTCTGGGCTGCCAGCGCACACTGCCGGCTCATGTTCAGCTTTTCATCCACCAGCACTCCAAGTCCTTCTCCTCAGGGCTGCTCTCTATCCACCCTCCACCCAGTCTGTACTTGTATTTGTAATTGCCCTGACGCAGGTGCAGGACCTTGCACTTGCCCTTGTTGAACTCCATGAGGTTTGCACAGACTCACTTCTCCAGCCTGTCCAGGTCCCTCTGCATGGCAGTTTTTGAACTGCTGCCCAGAGGAAGGGCCCACATTGGAGCAGTTTGAAGAATGGTCCTGTGGGAGGAACCTCACACTGGAGCAGGGGAAAAGCATGAGATGGAACGAGCAGTAGAGACATGAACTGAACACAACACCCCTTCCTTATTTCTGTGCCACTTGGGGGAAGGAGGTAGAGTCATGACTGAAGCTGGCCCTGGAAAAAAAGGGGGGTGTAGGAAAGGTGCATTTAGTTTTGGTTTATTTCTCACTATCCTTCTGTTACAATTACTTGGCAGTAAATGAAGCTTCCCCAAGTCTAGTCTGTTTTACCCATGACTAACCGGTGAGTTATCTCCCTGTCCTTATCTCAACCCATAAGCTTTTCATCTTACTTTCTCCCTTCATCCTGATAAGGAAAGGGAGTGGTGATAGAGTAGTTTGGTGGGCACCTGGCAGCCAAAGGTCAACCTTCTACAGTTCTTATGAAAACACTGAAAAATTTCTTAAAACTACTCTTCAGGAATATTTACTATCCCCAGTGAAACTCTGTAAAACCAGGATATTCACACTGTTGGAATCTGAAACAATAGTCATATTAAGAAAAGTAGTTTTTGGCAGAAGTAAAATATATAGTGATGCTAAATAGCAAACATGCTTAAACTACTTGCTTGTGGCCTCAAATTTATGAAACAGTTCACATGTTCTTTCACTGTTTCTGTATTACTGTGTCACTAAGTGCTAAGATCACTTGCTTTGATCTTCCTATTACCCTGGAGGAATTTAAAAACACTTGAGTCAATGGGGTAGTAGCAGTCTGAAGTCTTGTTGCTACATTTGAAGTGCTGATGGAAAAAGACCCAGCTGCAGCAATCCTACAATGCAGAAAGACTACAGCTCCAGTTCACCCACTTCAGCTTCAGTCAGAAAGAAATGCAAGCATTGAGACTACTAGATATGAAAATATAATTTTATTCCCATTAGTACCTGCAAATTCAATTCCCAATGTTGACCTGAGTTAGAACCAAGATACAATTGAGCAAAAAACCCCTATGGTCTATAGTCACTCATAAGCAATTCTATTTAAGGCCTTGTATGAACTAGTCTTCTGTGACATTATCAGGCTGAAACTCAAGAAATCCTTGGGCTATTTCTTGAAATTTATTACGTGTATTCTTTTGTCCTATACATCCTTAGACCCATTCAAGGAAAACATTAAAAATTTGCCCATCAAAACTGTAGAAGTCTCCCTTGCTGAGATAATCCAGGACTCATGGCCACTGACAGGGCCAAGCGTTATCTAATTTACAGTCATGATTTCAGAGGTTTGGACCAGATGTTTACTCTAGAGGTCTCTTCCTGTTTGGACTTCTGATTTTATTATTTCCAGAGGTATAACTACAAGGAAACTAAAATCAAAGAAATACTTAACAGGTCTGAATATCCAGAAGTCAGTAACTCCTTAGAGCTTCCTTAACTAAATGATCATACTTTATGAACAGGGAGTTCATAATTAAGCTCAAATGAATGCTTCTGTATAGTGGAATACCACATCAATTTTCCAAGCATTACTTAAGATTACTCATGGTTACTTTAAAATAGCCTTGTAAGTTATGCATACATTTAAAATGAGAGATTTCCCATTTACAGTGAAGTATGCTGAAGATACTTCAGAACATTGAGTACCTGCAGTCTGAAACAGTCTAGATTTTTCTAACAGTAACCTTAGTTAAAACACTCAGATGAAATTTTATTCAGTTTGACTGCCATTTAAGAGTACGCAAACATGTATTTAGCTATACAATGCACAGCACTGAATATCACTTCATAACTGGAGAAATTGTCTGACAGTTAAAATAAAAACTGCAAATCATAGCAAATATAAATGCATACCTGCAACAAATGCAAAGTCATACTTTGTGAAACAAAGTGTGGAACAAATGTGAAAACATACTTGGTGTGTTAAAGTAACTTCAGTGCTCAGAGAAGACTTGAGTGTTTCAAAGCACATTTGTTTATTTCAGCTGTACTGCTAATTTTAAAGCCAAAGAGTTTAATGTGTTATGTGTATCTAAAACTTGACCTATATAAAATTTAAATACCAAAAATTGTCTTCTCAAAACAAACTCTAATGTTGAAGCTAGATGTAATGGTAGCTATACAAGTAGCTGCACAGATGACATGTTCTAGATAACACATTTAGCAGACATGAAAATGTATTTAGCTGTATCCTGAGATCCACTGTACTCTTCCCTGTGCACTGAGGCTCTAAATATTATATCTGACAAGTTTGAAGCATGAGAAACCTGTGCTGCAAATCTGAAATTCTGCTGATTTGAAAGCACAGTACCTCTAGAAGTTCTAGAAGTAGCTTTAAAATAATCAAGAGGAAAATTACTGAACTCTAAATATTATATCTGACAAGTTTGAAGCATGAGAAACCTGTGCTGCAAATCTGAAATTCTGCTGATTTGAAAGCACAGTACCTCTAGAAGTAGCTTTAAAATAACCAAGAGGAAGATTACTGAAAAACAGCTTACAATGCAATTCCAGAAGTCTTTTTCCTCCCATATAACAAAGTTGAAAAGCTTTGGAACATTCAGAACATTTCAGTTTATTCCATAAATAAAATCCATTTATGACACTGAATGAATTCCAACATTGGGGTGGAATTAGATGATCTTTAGGGTCCCTTCCAAGCCAAACCATTCTACGATTGTATGAATCTTTTCATTAGGAAAGATTTACTTTGAACACATACTGAATTTTTTTTGAATTATTGGTTAACCTCCCTTTTACATGTAATTGGAAACACCTGATCAGCAAAGGTTTATTTAAATATTTCAAACAGGTATAGAAACACTCAAAGATATCAGCCACCAAGTTACTACCATCATTTATACATTTCATCCCCAGAAATCAAGGAGTAGGCCTCAAACCTAAAAGGTACAAAACCAACACATAGTAGGACAAGTCTTCATTACAAAATTAACAAAACTATTACCTGCTGGTGAAACAGAAAAGCCTGGCAGATCCAATTTAGCTCTTACACCACAACATTCATGTACAAGTAAAGGTACAAAACCAACACATAGTAGGACAAGACTTCATTACAAAATTAACACTATTACCTGCTGGTGAAACAGAAAAGCCTGGCAGATCCAAATTAGCTCTTACACTACAACAACATTCATGTACAAGTTTCATGGGTGCTTCCCATGCCTCACACTGCTAGAGATTTGCCCAAGAGCACAGTAACAAAACCAAATTTGGGTCCAGTATTTAACTCAAGCTTTTAAACTCTGGATTAGAGGTACTTGATAATAACAAAGACATCTGATCAGCTTCATACCAGTCAGAGCAGTCACATTCACTGCTCTGGCTCAGAATCAGACATGCCAGATCCCCTCTTCACTCACCCTTTTCCTCAGTACAGCACAATCATATCCCAACTGCCCTCAAATTCACTAGCTTCAGCTTAACATTGTATTAGAGCAGCCACACTGCTTTCCAAGCACAAGCTGGCCTGGAAGCTACTGCCATATTCTCAGTGCTAAAGGACAACTGAGCTCTGAAGAGTCTGCTGTCTGTTGTCTTACATTGGATGAACCAGATATGTTAAATCAAGGATTGCTTCCACATTAAGACAGCTTCTGAAGTCATAGGTAATAAATTAGGCTATCATGGATGGTGTATGCAACAGCAATTAAAAGAATTCAACTCAAAATCACTTATAGATCAGCTCTGAATGATATGCCAAATACAGTACCTCAAATAAAGTTACAGCAGAACAGTTCAGGCATCTTTGCAAAAAGCATACCATGATTCAAATTAACAGATCTAGGAGACAAGTAGGGAAGATGGAAAAATTGTTACCTCAGCTATAGTTCAAGCCAAGCAACACGCCAGTGGTGAGAAATGGTACCCTCTGTAGTCTTACATCATTACAAAGTATCACCAGATGTGCATTACTTTGAGCAAAAGGATACAAGATTCAAGGGGTGTTATTTCCCAAAACCTCTGATCCCTGAAAGCACATCCTCCCCTATCTACATCTCTGGTTCACTCTGTGGGTTGAGATAAACCATGAAGTTCCACAGTTCCTTCCCAAATTCCTCTGATAAGGGATTCTATCCCTTAGCCATGGTGTCCACTAGTCCACAAACATTGGTTAACTATACCAAAAACATGTATTTGTTTTCCTTTCAAACATTATATTGAACTGTCGTAACTACAGAACCTCCATTATTTTTAATAGAATACATAAATAGGAAGTTAATCAATAACCAGGTTTCTACTTGCAAATCGTTTCTTCTACAGATTCATAAATACTCATTTTAAGAAGCATTTCTGCAGATATAGTACAGTGGAGATGGACATCACTGCGTAACACCCATTTCTTCAGAAGCCCCAAATCAAAATTAAGTTACCTAGAGATATTTCACTGCTTGAAACTATTCCCTGAAAACAGTTCTGAAGAAAACAGCTACAGAGAACATACCCATGATATTCTCTTCATAAGCATTTGAACTGCTACATGAATATCAGCAGAAAGAATTAATGCCAATGCTACAGTGTTTTTAAATGTATATGTTACAGAAACAGGGATATAACAGAAAAAGTAATCCTTGTTTATCCCCACCAAGACAAGTCTGCTGAGAATGATTCATCCAGCTTAAAATACTTAGTGAAAGTATAAGTGCTTGACCAAATGTTTTCCTGTAATGCTCTAAGCAAACCATTGTCATTAAAGCCATAAAAAGCTTTCCTGGCATATTTCTCTGCAATGGTTCCTCTGTGATATGGTATGCTTTTTTTTTTTACAGACTACAACATAGGGTCACCAGAAAAGTGTTAAGATTCAGAGCTCTTTCTCTCCCAGTGACCTGAAACCAGGAAAACTTGAATATTTTCTTATTCAAGAAAAAAAAAGTGTTCATAGATACTTGAAGCGGAAAACTTGAATATTTTCTTATTCATTTCAAGAAAAAAAGTGTTCAGATACTTGAAGTATTTACCATTCTATGTTGCACCACATCAAACTACTCTCTCCTTCACACAACACAACAGTTCTTTAAACATTTATTCCCAACAGAAAGCTTTGTCCATTACTATAAAGTTGCAAAAAAGTGATCCATGTTTTTTTTTTTTTTACATTTGATGTGTGTTCTTCCACATTACTTATGGTTACACAACCACATTTTCTCACTACTAAGAAATCCTCAGGACTAAGCTATTATGAAAAATTGTTTTCTAACCAGTCATGTGATTAATATTTTAATCTCTCCATGAATTTACGTAACAACTGCAGATGCATTGTTTATGACTGACATCCCAAAATAGGTATTTTCACTTTAAGTGTTGAGCTTAAAGGCTTAATGGATACCAGTTCCGTAAGTCAGTAACTTTTGAGAATATACATTTAAGGTTTTACTTCAGGGAACACCACAGACCATTTCTTACTGACTTCTGAGATTCACCCAGTATTTAAGTGTAGTTCTATGAGCAATTTTTAAAGTAGCAGCCTGTCACAAAACAAATAATTGTTCCCATAGTTTTGATCCATCTCAAGGAAAACCATAATCATTCCATTTATCATCCTTGAAAGCATTTTTCCTCCAAAGTCAGAACACTTTTCACTGAACTGTCAAAGCAAAATCAGATTTGAGACTGAACTACTTCACAATGCATATTAATTAAATGCATGGGAGGGGAAAAACACCCTCCTGCCTATCTGTACATATTTAAGTATGAAACTTTCCACACATGCTGAAATTTCAAATCGGTATTAGGATAGATCAAGCATCCCTTCACCAATACAATCACACCATGACCCTCTGTGGCCAGCTCACTTCCTGTGTCTTTGACTGTGCAGGTTTGAAGATTTTCAAGCATGAAATGCAACAGAAGTACAGGTTTAAGGGTCACATTCTCACATTTGACTGAAACTCACTTGGTGTACTGACCTAATCAAATAGCAAGGTGTGTTAAAACACCCTGAACTCCATTGCATAAGCAGACAGGAGATCATTGCACTAACTGCAGTTTAGACATGCAGCACCCACATGGGCTCCTACATAAGTAACGATGTAGAACTGAATCCTACCACAAAAAGGTTGGCCCATTTCCTAGAAAGGTTAGGGCTTTGATCAACCGGGTCTAGTGGAAGGTGTCCCTGCCCATGGCAGGGGGGTTGGAACTAGATGATCTTTAAGGTCCCTTCCAACCCAAAGCAGTCTATGATTCTATGTCCCAGTTACAACAGGATTGTATACAGCATTACCAAAGCATACTCAAGCCTCACCAAAATACACCAGACTGGTTTCCATATCACAGCAATTCACACTTCTCACAGGAAGCTGTAGAGCTGGACCAACCTAAAAAATTCATAGCAAATCTTCATACAATCAGATTTCAAAAAGACTTGACTGGACCTGCAATCTACAGAAGAGTTTCCACAAGGTTTTGTCTCACCAAGTAAGACTGTCACCACATCAAGACATTTTTTCAGGTGTTGTGTACAGGAGTCTAAACATAACTGAAGGAATTAATTCCAAGGCACAACCAGCCTCAAGCAAAAAGTCAGCATAACTCCTGGGACTAGCTATCTTGACAAATTTCATAAAACAGGCAAAATTCAGACTGTCTTGGTTATTCAGTAACCTCCTGTCAAGGTCCAAACAAAAACATTTAGGCCAACTAGCTCTAGTATGACATTAGGCCTGCTGTCATTGCCAAGGTTTGAGCAAGACAGAGGTCCCAGTTAAAGTATATCAAGATATAGTACCTCAGAGCAACCAAAAGCTGTTAGGTAGGAGGCAAATAAAGCACATCAACATGGACACTCAACTGTTCACACATGAAACAGCAAACCAGAAACTCGTAAGATTTTCTTATGGAGAGCAAAAATGCCCAAAAGTAAGCACCTATTTTAGAATCTGAGGCCTACCAGATTTTCAAATAGAAACCCAGCTGCTTGGAACTTCCACTGAAAAGCTTTCTGCTGCACTTAATCTGTCACCTTCCAGGGCTGTCAGAGCTAATGAGGCTGAATTTGCACAGGATCCAGCTATGAGCCCATGAGAATATATCTGACAGGACAGGTAATGTGAGCAGGCATTACAGTGCCAGGTTGATCAGATCATAGCTAGGACTGCCTGACCCGTGTTGAGGCCCTTATGATTTATTCAAGGAGTCAGAGTTAGAGAGAAGTTTTAAATACTTAAAGAAAACTTAATTAATCCTGTGTCAGGTCTAGTAAGCCATCTGAATGGGGTAGCACACTGGTGGCTGTTTTGGTCCAGAGACCTCATTTATCACAAAAATAATGGTTATTTCTTTCATGCTATTGATACACCTTAACAGCAGAGGCATCTTGGCTTCCTGGAGTCATCACTGGCAATTAAAACCCAGGAATTTCTGCTACCAAGATCACATGTATTTATAGTTAGTTTCATTTTCAGATATACTGTGTTAAATCTTTAACTCGCGTTTTTCATCTTGTTCAAAACCCAATCATTTATTCAGGGAAGCACCATTCTGTTCATACAGTTGAAATGAGTTTTTTTCCACCACTGTCTGGATACCTAAGTTTGCCAGATTCAACCAACATTGGTAGCCCAAGGCTAGCTTGACAGATTTATCAGTTACTGTAATGACTTGGTCAACTTCAAATCAGCAGATACTCAGTTCCCCAAGACCAAAGAGACTACACCTCCTAGAAGACTGGAGGTATAGTTTTGTTCAGGATCTTGCACAACACCTAACAGCATTAGTGTAGACAGCATGCATACAGAAACAGATGCCAGCTTCCTAGGAGAACTGCTCTAAATTCAATATTCACATCCAGAAGAGCTTTCTGCACAGATTTCATCCATATTTAAGACTCAGGTTTCATTCTTCTGAAGCGTTTGTCACCAATACTGATCAGAAGGAAGAAAAAATTTGTTTTTAATTTATGAGCAATTTTAACTACTTCTGAGGAACTACCACTTCAACAAATGACACATTTCCACTAACACCTCCTGTAAGCAAGACAGTCTGGAAAACTGCATACATGCACAGAAAACAGCATAGAGACATGAAGCATCATTTCAGGTTATATAAGCACCACATGACACCTTCTGCTTAAGTTCTGCAGAATCTCAATATACCATGAACATACTTTAAGTACAGCTTAGTGAAGCCAAGATAACAGGAATAATTTCCTATCTACCTCAAAAGCCTGATAAAGCATCCCTAACTTCTGAGGCCCCCCCTCTGAACATGTAACAGGAACAGGATTAGTCTTTAGATCAAAGATTAGGATGCAAAAAGACTTTTCCCCTGTGTATAGGCATTCAAGAGTCATGTCACTCAATGCAGACTACAGTATGCCAGGATAAGGCGCTCTGCCATGTTAAAAAACTACCTCACTTCATAGTGAGATCTAGTAAATCTAAGTAACAAACAAACCCACAAGCCTGGTCCTAGTAAAAGGTGATACTGCAGCAACTGGTTTAGAGTAGGTGTTTTTCAGAGAAATTCATAAGTAACTGTCATAAGTCTGTATTCATACTTAGCTCCTAAACTACTTGTCTACCATGAGCAATTTTATTTCCTTTTGATTATATGAGTTCTTTAATGACTAAGCTTTAAAATAAATATCCATCTATATGTAATAAAATGGTTACTTTAAGTAAAATTGAGCCCATTCTGTATCAGGGTAAAAATATTTTGAATAGATAATATCTAGGATTTTATTTGCTCTGGCAGAAGCTAGATTTGTGTGAGTAGATATCAGTATTTTGCTTTCTGTGGAGAAAGTTCTCATGGAGACAGTAACTCAAATGACATGTCTGTTCTCCACAGCTGTTATACTCAGTGGCCACTGCATCCTGACAGTCAATAGAGAGACATACAGGATTAAATCAAAGCTTTATCTGAATATAAATGCAGTTTTATTCCACAGCACATACAAGGCTTTATCCCAGCTCAGACAGTCAAAGACTCCCTTCCATGGGGCCAGGAAAACTAGGCACACATCACAGCATACCTGCCCATTCAGAAGACAAGGCTTTCCTACCAGCTATCATAAAAATTTCAATATTTAATCCTTTAAAGAAAGAAAGCTGACACTAAATTAAACAGCAGAAGCATCTTTCAAAAGTGTTTTCCTTTTCAATATTAATTTAGCCTTTCTTCCCCTTGAGCTCAAGTATCTACATCTCAACATCTACAAGGAAAAAATTACTACAAATACTGACCATGTAAGCTGCCCCTATTTTACCTTCCCATCTTTTTTGTTTGTACACAGCTCTTCCCAGTCATAAAGATGACTTAAGTCAGAGTTCCAAAGATGTTCCCACACAAATGGTATTCAATTTTTATTTCACTGAACCAGTATTTCATGAAACTTTGAACATCAGTCATGCAATCCCTGCAAGTTATCCAGCACAGTCTGTGAGGAAGGCAGTGAGGAAAAATACTAAGAAAAAGTCTTCCTGAAGAAATGAAGGAATTCCTGTCCTCCATGAACAGAAACAGGATCATTCTTGAAATTTGTAGTAGGAAGAAAAAGCAATTTCAAACAAGTGAAAAACCACTAATTTGATTTTTGTAAAATTAACCTTAAAATTTAAAAAGGGAGCAAAAGAATGAAGTTCTATTGAATTTTGAATAAATACTTATAGGTAGCAATATTTTACTGCAGGATAATACTTGAAAGTAAAGCATTAAGAATTCATTGTGGTCAAAAATATATTAACAAAACAGTCTCTACACCTCCAGAATAGACTGCATAATTTAGTAGTGCAGATATAACTAATTTGAGGCTAACAATGGCTGCACTAACAAAGGCTGCAATTTAAGAGCATGAGAAGAAACTTTACACAGCCAGTTCTTTTAATGGTGCATTTTAAGCTCCACTTCTGCCTACACTGAGAAATTTTCAAAGCCTGGACTCAGTCAACTTATATTTCATTCTCCTTGTTATTCTAAAGAGGAAGATCCTGCTATCCTGAAAATACAATTTGTTTATTTGTCCTCACTTGGTTTTGTGTGATAGGCACCACGTCCCTGTACATTTATCCCAACAAGAACAATGCCTACCTTAGAACTCCTATAGAACAGACTGCAGAACAGCAGAGGTTAACAGTTTTAAAAGCTAATTAGGATAATAGTGCAATATCTTGTAAGCATTTAGATTTATCAAGTATGAAAACTGGGCTTACCTTAGGGAATTGTTTTACTGGAATCAAAACTTTTTGTCCCAACTTCATATTTTTATTGATGACTACATCAATATATTTTTCTTCATCCTTTCCTTCCCCTTTCTGGAATTTTTCAATTTCTGTTAAAGGAAAATAATTCATTATTTCCTCAGTTTAATACAACAACCTAAAAGCTGAAAATCTTCAAAGTCAGTATAAATTTAAAAATTTAAAACTAATTATGTATAGCATAATACATATGGCACATTGTAATTACTACTAATTAGTTACATAGGTCAGTGGGGTAAACTGCTTTGCTTTCTCAGGCTTTAATATTCATGTTCACATCAGTACCTTGAATTACCCTTGAAAGCATTTTAAATGCTAACTTTTAACTTAATGCTTCAGATATATTAACACTTCATATGGCTCAATCAGTAAAAGCTATTAGCCACTATTCATTTTTGAACTGTGCTGTAAATTTTAATTTAACACTTGGCTAAATTATTCTTCTATACTATAAGCAAAGTACAGTTTTAATGGTGGAGGTCTGTAGCACACTAAGAAAATCAAATCAATCTTTCAGAATTCCATGAATTAATTGACACACATAAATCACACCCAATAATCTTAGTGTTACACCAATGACAACAAAATTAGAAATGAGATTTAGAAGTTCAAACCCAGGGTGAATGATTACACATTCCAGAGATAATCAAAAATCAGATGTGTATGTAATTCTCTCCAAATACTGACACTCCAGTGTGCTAATGAAAAGCTACAGATTTAATTTCATTGTTGGGGAAGCATGAGCATAAAAGGAGACCTAAAATGAAGCACTGCTTGAGGTCTTTGCTGGATTGGAGGCCAGCAGAGTTGCAGTGTTAGATTTTGATATGACCCATGTTAACAAATTTCAGAATTTAAAAAAGTTCTATGGACATCTAGAATTTGTCCTTCCAAATTTTCAAGTACCTTTTCAGTTCTTCACAACACACACATTTCTACTTTACTTAACCAGTAGAAGTTAATGACATTTATCAAGACCTTGAAGTTTCTTCAGTGGGAATATGATCTCACACCAACAAGAAACAGTAACAAGACTTGAGTGCAAATAACAAATAAACCAATCAAAAATAAGGGGAAAAAGCATCCTTTCTATACACTTTATAAGACAATGTGGTGTAAAGTTCTGACAAATACTAGTAGTAAACCAATACATTTTACTACTGAAAGACACCCATGCACCCTTAGCAGCTTTATTTAATGAATACCAGTCCAACCCCATTTACCACAATAGAAATGTTAACATCTTTCTCTAGTCTTTTACACAAGTTTCACCTCACTAGTGCAGAACAGGAAATAAATATAATTGCATTTATTCAAGTTCGCATTCAGTGACTGAAGAACTAAAAGCCTAGCTAGCCTCAGACTACCTGAAGGCTTCTAAAAAGAACAGCCTTTCCCTGCTATGCTTTCAAATCTTTAAGTCCCTAGGAAGTTTTTGTTCATATGGATTCTAGTAGTGTAAACATTCTGGAAGTATGTTCTTTACAACATTTAAAAGAGTCAGATATTAAAGTTGTAGTAAAAAACGTATTTTTTCATGACTGGAGCAAATGCAGTTACAACAAAATTTGACTTTAGTCTTGACTTTAAATGTCAGGACCAGAGTTTTTTCAGAAGATCAGAACAGCACAGTTCTACTCAATTCAAGATTAAATATTAAATTAATATACTGTTCTGTAGCATTTTGGAACAGATCTGTGCAAAGACTCCTGGTAGTTACACTGATACTAGACTTGAAGTTTTCAGTAGCTATAGTTACTGTTACAGTAGAGGACTTTTTCCTGGAGTACTCTCAATTTACAAAAATCACAATATCTAACATAAAACCTACCATGTTTTTATCAACCAATAAAACTGTAAAACTTCCTCCTGTCAAATCATACACTATTATACACAAATGCATAGTATGGCATACATGACAACTTCTCCTGTCCACCTGTAAATTTAATTTCATTAACACTGTATTTGCAGAAATAGTAAGGAACTTGAAAGTAGAACCACAAATTTCAGTGAGCAGTGGTTTAAGGACCTTCTTAAATTACCAAGAAATATTAAACCTGAAATCAAGTTATTTTGGGAACATTCAGATGTCTCAAATGGACTTGTCAAGGTTAAAACATATTTGAGTACTTATGAGCAGATTTCTAACAATATTGCAGTAACATTCCTCAGATGAGCCAGCTGCATGACTAAGTCTTACTTAAGCTCAAATGTTTAGGAAAAACAGTTACTTGGATTCAGTATTTGAAGGACTTGACTGCAACTTGATTAATGCTAGATACACTCAATTCTATAGTATTTTGATTTACTTAATACAAATATTTGTCATAGAACATTTGCTTCTTGCTCTAGTAATCACACAAAGTGGCTGAAGTAAATATTAAGAAATCCATTAATTACTCTGAAGATCAGTTTTCCTACACCACATAGCTACATACATGGTCATTCCCAAAATGGTCAATACAATTTCTTTGTTCTTTAACTTTCACTTTTATTCAACTTTCCATTTGCTTGAAGAAACTACTGAAACCCATAAGAGGCTGCCAATCAACACTTAAAATGAAACAAAATTTTCCCTGTTTGTTTTGAAGTCAAATGGCTTGTTTTTCTCTAATAAGTAGCCATAGGCCATTGCCATACCACTAAGAATCATTTTTTCTGTTATGGTCCAATCTTAATCAAACTGACTTAAGATTTTATGCATGTTCACTGGTATAAGTTCTATTTTGAATGAAGAAATTCAATGTCACTGAATTACTGAAAATTTATCTTACATTGAGACCACATTTTATTTCAGGTATATTTGTCATCCCTTGGCAAATTTAAGTTGAAATAAAAATTAAAGTTAAGCATTAGAATTTCATCCACATCTGCACAGCTCACTCAGTATCTATCAATCACATACACCAAGCTTTAGATAATTAGGGAAAAACCATGCCAGATCACACAGGAAATCCAATCAGATTTTCAAGGTCAAATGGATAGGAAGATTTGCTTTTTCCTAATCCTTAGATTACATTCCGTACTTCTTAGCTATATGAAGCAATGACATTTCCTAGATCACAAATAGTAAATAAATATGTGATTAGAGCTTCCCATAATGCTGGAGATTAAAATCCCATGTTCAAACCAAGGATGCAGCTAATGCAACAGTCCAGGAATTTAACTGGATAAGGCAATAACTGCATGGATTTTTCTTTACATTTAATCAGAGATCTACGCAGTGATTACTCCTCAGTTAATTCACCAAATGTTGCTAGATACATCATAGGATGAAGTAGAATTGTTTTACATTAATCTTTAGGTAGATTTAATCTTCCTGTGGCAGAACTACAAGCCAGGATGTCAGCTCCCTTCACTAAGCCAATATAAATACTTGTGTTTAATGTAGAACAAAGATGCTCTGTATTTGTCTGTAGTAAATCAATAAAATCAATGTAAGATCAAGTGTCAAACCAAAACAAATGTTTACTGTATTTGTCTTTAATACAATGTTTCCACAACACAAGATCAGGGGAAACAGGAACCAGGTAAATTTGTCTGCAAAACATTAAGAAACATTCTACTATTTTTTCCTTACCTTCAGAAATCTTAGACACCCCATTAAATCCAATAATTTCAACTTATTTTTTTCTACTGCCTATGGAAGAATAAGTGAAGAATCCAATACTCAATTTCTAGGACAGAGATAAATATGCATTCAGAAAACATAGGGGTCAGCAACACTGAACTACTTCTAGTTAATTGCAGTGTTCATATTAACTTTGAAAATAAAAATATTTTAAGACTAGCATTACCTTTTATAAATACTCTTAAATAATGCTTGACTGAAACTGAGAAAGTTGGGAAATTACTAACACTATACAAGAGCAGCAGGATATTTTGCTTTCCTTGGGCAATTCAAGTCTTATTGTCTTGTAGCTAAGACAAAGAAACATTAACAATTAGACCACGACAGCCAAACAAATCTGTTATACAGGTACTGAGGCATGCCTCAATAACAGTAGGATTCTCAGTGAATTCTCCAAACTTTGACTTAGAAGAAACACACCATTTCCAGCTCGTAAAGCTCTAAAGTCAAATGGGAGGCTGTGGAACTATCTTCATACATCTGCCCCATCTTTTTACTTCTTGAAAAAAAGTCCCTACTCTTGACTGTTGCTGGGGGTATAATACTGAGCCAGATTGCTATTCGGTTCCTTATGGTCTCACATTAATACCAATAAAAATTATAGTACTACAAAACCAGATTTTGGCTTACTAGTTTGCATTTTATGAAGTTCTGCTTTAAGGAACATGCCCATGCTTTGGTAAGATACAAGCTTGCAGACAAGGAGGACTCCCCTCAAGTCAGTTTTAAAGAAAAACTGCTTTTGTCACAAAATTGTTAATGGAGGAAATAACAGACATTATATCTGCTCAGTTTCCTCAATTTCTACAATCTTTCCAGAGTAGAGTATCTATAAGTACTTGCAAAATGTTTTAATCACTGTCTTACAATGTATGAAGTTCTCCAGCATTCTACAATACCATACTGGAAGATTTCTATTTGGCAAAATCCATATCCATACTTTTATCTCAGAAGGCATATTAAACTCACCAGTTCTGAAAATACTGACAGTTAGAACTTCTGAACTGTAATGTAGTCATAGGAAGTCTGCAATGTCAGATGTTGATTTAATGCTCAATGCTTCCATGATTAGTTGTGACACATCCAAAGTTCATAATGTAGGATGATAAACCCAAGAATATTCTAATTTTGATGTTGAGAGCTTAGTCTCATTATTGTCCTAGTAATATGATCTTTACTGTGCTTCAGATTACATCTCTTACATTGGACTCCTTTATTCCTTTCCCCACTAATGAGGTGATTAACAGCTATCTGAGACAGTACATCTCCAACAAATATTTCTTGTCTTTTCAGTTGAAAATACTGTGCAACATGAACTAACTAGAATCACACTAAGTCCTTAATACATTTAAAAATGCTGCCTGAAATAAACCCCAGTGTTTTCCTGGAAGCAGCTGTTGAGACCTACTAAATTTCAGGATATTAGGAAAAACTTCTTCACC
>NW_010230337.1:0-556 GCF_000690775.1 Eurypyga helias | reverse complement strand
TCTTTCCTGGCTGAATCCAGCATATCACATTACATAACTTCATCCCATTTTCTTTCCAATCTTAAAACAACATCAATTGCAACATGGTGCTGTAATTCGAAGTTTGAGGAGACTTGCTTTCAACCCAACCCAGATGTTTTCCAGACCTCCCAGATAACTATCTAGAGGGGATTCAAGCTCCTAATCCAGACCGCCCAGATAACTATCTAGAGGGGATTCAAGCTCCTAAGATACCTCTTTAGCCCAGCCCTGCACAGCTTCTTTCTGTGTCAGACCGGATAGCAACCAGAACCAATATTTACAGGCCCACTGCCTGTTACCAAACTTGCAAGGGCATGTCCTCCCTTATACCATACAAGCAGAGTGATCAAACTATAGGTTCCCACTCTCCAGCTTACCGTCTGGCATGGTTCTTTTCACCCCCCTTGGGTGTCCCTAAGAACCTTCCCTTTGTTTCCAGGTCCACTGCCTGTTTACCAGACTGGTTTCTAGGCCCACTGCCTATTTACTTACCCTTTTCTTTCTGGTCAACCCTCACGGACCCCCCGGTCCGTTA
>NW_010230336.1:0-15728 GCF_000690775.1 Eurypyga helias | reverse complement strand
ATAATTAATAAATAATGAGATTAAATAATGCATTTAAATTTGCAAAGGATTGGAATGGGAGGAAACAGTAAGATGATGGATGAACACATCCATCGAGTCAGAGCAAACAGCCTCCAAAAGAGTTGTTGTGGAAGGTTGGATATCATTTACAACAGTTAGAAACCATACAGTAATCCTGACTGAATGAGAGGCACCAGTGTTGAGCCCTAACCCATCCCTGTGTCCAGTCTTGCTACACATTATCGAGTATCCATTTATCTTAACGGCCTCATCTTCCCTTGTTCTCCTGCCAGAATGTCTTGAGAAAATTGATGTACATCCAAAAATAAGATGGCACATCTCCTCATTTCTTCTGTGCAATGTTGGTCTTTGAAGTTACCAGTCCTCTGTAGTTCAAAGTGCATCTGCTCTGAGGCAGGAATTAAGCAGATTGTGGGCACTCTGTGTTTGCAGGGAAAACTAATATCATAGGGACAGTAGATTCAGAGTATCACTGTCAGACTATCACTTTTGGATTGAGAATATTGGTGGTTTTGAATACTAGCAATTCTTGAAGTAAATACGATAGCTTGTAACTAAGAACTATTGTTTCAGACTCTCTGCATATTTTAATATATTTTCTCTGAAGTCACAACAAATGAGATACCTATATTGTCTCACAATAGAGCAGAAAGCAGAGATAAAACTATCTTTGCACTACGTCTGCCTTTTCCTCCATACGTCACCAGGAATATGCCCAGGTTTAGAGGAACAATTACTTTTTGTTGAGAAATTAACTTATAAACTGCAGTTTGATTTTCATTGTGCTTTTGTAACCTTTAGCCATTTTTTCCTCTTCCTTAGCCTGTTCAAGTGTTTGAATGTAAATGAAGTGTTTAAATGTGAAGGGAGGCCTGTTAAGGGTTAAAACGCAAAGCTGGTGCTTGGATCACTTACTTATAAAGCTTATCTCTGTGTTCCTGCTACATCAGAATTTTTTTAAGAACATGTCTAACAAAGCTACATGTTCCACATCACTAACAGCAACCTCCTGCAGTGTGGTTGCATTCAGGGAGTGAAGTAACAGAAAAGATCTCCCTGAAAAATGAATTAATGAGATGAGTAGTATAAAGATGACACCTAGCCTGTAAACTTAACTGTAGGTAGAAGCTCTTTACCCAAAACCCAATACATAATAATAGAATTTTCCATTCCATTCGATGTTCTTTTTTTTTTTTTACCTGAACTCACTAAACTTCTGTTCAAGGACTGCTCCTAATTAATTATACTGCTTCATGTCTCTGGTGTACCCATCACATGTTTGACCTGCTGCAAATTTTAATGTCAATGGAAAGAATAATTGAATACATAGACTCCATAAAATAAAGCAGACATTTTCATATTTATCAGAAGATGAGTAAGACAGAGTTGTCACAACTCTGTATAGATTTCATGCTTCCTTTCTGTGTATGATACAACCTATAATTTCAGACTACTTTGATTAATATATCTTTCTTTCTCTTTCTTATTCTTGTAGTCCACTTTTACTAAGTAATTTTTCTTATAAGTGACCAAACATAGAGGCATTTATTTGTAGGAAGGAGTTCTTTCCTCTACACCAAGTTTGCATACTACTTCATTAGAGTAACTCTCTGGAAGTATGGTTTCAACAACTTTTTAAAAAAGTTGATGCAAAATAAACCATTTCCACTAAAAAAGTAATACCTTAATTCTTGCTTCTAAAAAAAACAAAGAAAAAAAAAAAGCAAGCACTCTTCCTTCCTCATAAATGCAGATCTTCTACC
Organism: Eurypyga helias; assembly: GCF_000690775.1. Taxonomy (NCBI): domain Eukaryota; kingdom Metazoa; phylum Chordata; class Aves; order Eurypygiformes; family Eurypygidae; genus Eurypyga; species Eurypyga helias. The sequence continues at coordinate 13,944 of NW_010230336.1, read as the reverse complement.
TCTTCTAATAATATTAAAATAATTATTTTAATAATATTTCCCAAATGCTGTGGGAGCGACTGCATGCTAAGTAACACCGGGATTTATAATAATAAAATGAGGATGAAAATTGATTTAACATCTGTATGATTAATTAAACCTAATAATGATACAATAACAGCAGAGCTTTTCATCATTAAGTCTCTGGTGATTTTACATCATGATACTAAACCCAAAAGTACTGAAGTCCTAACTCATTCCTCCTTCAGTCAGTGATTAAAGATGCTGTTGATTTCAAACCAGTGAAGTTCTACTTTGAACTTCAGTCAGCTGCATTTGTCTGTTTCAACACCCAGATCCAACAGAAGCAATGACAGTATTGCAGTAACTTTGATGGGTTAAAGTCAGATGTAATACAAGGATATGAGGGAAAAGTAGTACCGGTAGTACCTAGAGAAGCTGAGAAAAATATGAAAATCTAAAATGTTCACTTCATCCATGCCTTAACTCCATAACAGTGAGACCTACGTACTTACCAAATTCTTGCTTCCATAGAGAGGAACAATTACCTTCTCTTACATTACATTGTTGAATTCGTATTCTTCTTTAGTAGATGTCCATCCGAGAAGACTGGAAAATCAAAGCCCTGGAGCACAGCCTGATGTAGTTTATAATACGAAGAAAGACTTATATGCATAAAGATTTTTGTTTTTCAAATGATAACAGTTGGTCTAATAAAGGGGTTTTTTTTTTCTCCTTTAGGGGGAAAAAAAAAAGGAGAAATAGAAATTTAGCATCTTTTTCATGCCAAAATTCTGAATGAAACATGAGAATTGAGTTTTCATTTTATCTCATTGCTTTAAGAAACACAAAAAATGAACTCAAATTAATACTATCAGAATCACTTAGCTTGGAAGGGACATCCAGAGGTTGACTGTCCACCTTCATGTTCAAAGCAGCTCAGACCACGTCCAGTCGAGCTTGAATGTCCCCAACAATAGAGGGGACACCACATTTCTGGACAACAGTTCAAATGTTTTAACACTCTTATGGTGAATTCTTTTTTTCTTATATTGAGCCAGATTTATCCATTTTCTTACTTCTGTCTGTTGTTCCTCACACTTCCACTGTATACCTCCCATCGCTGTATGTCCCCATCTTTTCTATACTCTCCTTTTAAGTAGGTATAGACAGAAGTTAGATCTCCCTTAACCTTCTCTCTACAGGTTGAACAAACCTAGCCCCCTATCAGCTTGACTTTATCCAGTATACCAATGAATATCTTTTGCCAATAGCCCAATACTAGACATAGCTATCTGGTTGTGGTAGCACCAGGACAGGGAATGGTGCAGTCTCAAACGGAGAGGAAGAATCTCCTCAGCCTGGTGTCTATATTCCTTCTAATACAACCCAGTGTGTAGTTGACTTGCTTAGTGGCAATTATCTGCTTTATGTGGCTGTAAATGGTGTTGGAAGATTTGTACCATAACTTTTCCAGAGACTGAAGAAAAGTTGACCAGCCTGTCTAGATTAATCTCCTCCTTCTCTAGGGTTTGTCTTTTCCTGATCACTCAGAACATGCCCATCTGCCCTGACCTTTCAAAGATGACAGAGAGTGGACTCATAGTGAAACTGGCCAGGTCCTTCAGCACCCTTATGTGCATCCCACATGGTCCCACAGACTTATGTCTAATTGGTTTAAGTATTTTTTGAATTGTTTCCCTGCTGTTGATGTTATCACAGTTATCTAAGATACTTGAGGCTTAAAGTTTCAAAATTAAACCAAGACAACTATTTTAGTTTTAGAAATAGATACAGTATAAATAAAAAAAGGATAGTCCAGTTCAACACAACTATATTGACTGTGACTAAAGAGCATGAACAAGCAGTGACTTGAAATATGTCTCCTGTTACAAAGACATTATCTAACTCCTTTCTAAAGCAACATAGTGATAATTGAAATTAAATAACAGCATGTGATTTCATAGTCTGTATTCTTACTGCACTTTTTTATAGCGAGTATTCCACAGAATTATCAAATTTTCATCTATGTCAAAAAGCTGTAGTTTAATATTGTTAGATGCACTAATTATCATTAATTTTATTAAACTCACAAATATGAAAATTAATAAAAAGGAAGTCAATTTGTAGAAGGCAAGCAAAAGGAAAATTCTGGGGAAAAAAGTTCTCATTGTACTTTGTTTTCTACAAAATACAAATTTAGAAATGTTACCTACATTTAACTTATATTTACTTTTGGAGTTTGATTCATAATTCAGACCCAAAAATTATTCTAGATGCATAAGAATAAATATCAGAATTAGATAGTAAGACTTGGCATAGAACTCACTGAAATGTCTTTTGTATTTATACCTTGTTCAACACAAGTTATAGTAATATTTATTCACAATATGAAAGAACAGCATTTTTACATCAAATTTTTGCTTTAAAAGTCCTGCAGATTAGTAGTTTATTAAACAACAACAACAAATGGCAAGTGTCTTTAAGCATATAATTTATCTTCAGATTTAGACATCTAAATTCTTGCAATAAAAACAGCTTACAACATGCAAGCTGTTGTCTAAGCTCCCATCACAGTCAACAAAGATGTAGCCAGTACCGTCAATGGAGTCTAGCAATCTATTTATCTCTTCCTGAAGTAGATATCTTCTTTGAGAGATTTGAATAGCTCTCTCTCTCCATGGACTGTATTGACTAGATGGCTATTGACTGTAGCAGAGGCTTGGATACCTAACCCACAAGTAATCATTTTGTTGTAGAGACCTAAATTTACAAGAATGACTCAGTTGCCCCAGTACAGGTTCCGTACCTGCTCAAATGTATCTGGATAAATAATTGTTAGCCACCACATAGTGAGCAATGGTTTAAGAGCACTAGAATTTTATGTTCAAGCAGCTTTATGTGTCTGATCTGGGAGGTGAATCCAACCCAAAATCAGGGTGTGTTTTCTTTGTTACTAATAAACTTCAAGCATGGACTTAGCTGATGAGCAGGAAGACACCAGCACCTGGAAATATCCATGGTGTGGCATAGTGACTGGGTAAGGTCCTTGGTGTTCTATGGACTTAAAACAGTGTGATTATTCGTGTGATACATAAATGTGGTTTGCTCTGGAGAGTGAGGGTGTGTGCATTCTTCACCAGTGAACTTCAACACTGATCAACCAGTGCTGAGACATTAAGCTCCTTGGGTATTCTCTATAGAAAGCACTCAGCCTTACTGCTGGGTAGACCTGCAGAAGGGAACTGCAGCAGCTGCATCCATCTGACCAAGGCAGGAGGAACCAGGAACTCAGAGCGCACTGGAGTCACTTCTGAGCAGGCTGGGACGTAGTACTCCCCTGGATCTTGGAGGCTAATGGCATTAACTGTGCTTTTGCATACGGCAGAGCTAAAAAGATAAATACAAGCTCTGGAAGACTCATAAACATATTTAATTGTATCCTTAGATGAAACAAAGATGAATCTGAGTAAAGTAATTATATATAGGTCTTTTATTTTGAATATTTTTAAAGTCATTGATCCTTCAAAATTATCCCAATCTTACTATACATATCTCACAATGAAATCATAGTGTAGGGCATGTTGTTTAAGATTCAGTGAAAATATTTAGTTGCCAAGTTCAACCCTTTGAATTATATTTGCATTTTTTATAACCTGTTCTTTCTTCATAACCCTCATTGTCCATGGTCTTACTCTTTTTCCCTTGATGTACTGCTATTAGCTGTGAACAATTGCCAAATTCAGTAAGCTAGAAATATAGACATATATAGTCACAGCCGTCTGCAGCAATGATAGCATCCTGTTGACGTTACCTCCTTCAGTTGTGTGGCCCACCAATTAATCTATGATCATCATGACAACCTGTCATGATGACAACTCTGCGACAGAAGCTTTCATTTTGAAATTATTTAAACTCCCAAATGGTATCCATAAATGAATATTTCCAACATATTATCCTATTTTAAAAATTTTACCTTTTCTCCAATGTTATGTTCTGTTAGTGTTTTTCTTTTGTACCTCTCTTTCTTCCATATAACTGAGTGCAATATTTAGGAGGCATCTGTGTTACAAAAATTGCAGTATCAAACATCAACACACTGGAAGAGAGCTTTCTCAGCACGAATAAATGAAAAACAGTTTAGAAGTGGTGCCATTACTTCCCAAGGAATAGAATACCTTCAGCAGAATGTGCTTTTTGATATTTAACATAGACCACTAAGTAGGTCAGCTTCTGTGCATGCAAGATTTTTTCTTGATTCCTTTGCATACACTAACAGATTAAAGTAGTTATAAAATAAATCCTGTGCTTTCACTGTATATTGTTGTGCACTTTAGTAATAAAATCTATGAAGCTATACTTCCTGTGGGCTTGGGAAGAAGCAATCCTAAGTTATGTTTTAGCTGCCTAACCTTCTAGCAGCAGAAGGGAGCTGGATCTTACAAAGGATAGAATTTAATACAGCACCAGATCTAGTTAATAGTAGTCATCTCAATACTCTATTAGATCCCACATCCTTTACCTTAGCAGATCTCATGAAGAATTGTTTCAACTAGCCATTAACAATTCCTTTACTAACATGAAAATCTGAATAGGATATGCTGAATTACATTTTTATCTTTCTGGAATACCTTTATTTTTAAATATTGCTACAGTAGGCTATTCAGGTCTTTCAGACTTAATACCAAACATTACTAAAGCAAGAAAACAAAACTACACCAAAAAAAAAAAAAAATCCTAAAAACCATCCAGATCTGAGAAAGTGCATAATAACCATTCTTATCTAGCAAAGCATTACTCAATTATTTCATTGAATTAATGAATTTAGCTGTACAAACTACGTTTAGCTGTCTTCTAAGTGTCAGTTTACTGTTGAATTCTTGGGCATCTAATTTCTTAATTTCAGACAATTACAGCATTAAGTGTTTTTTCTGATCATTCTTTGATATATATATTCAGAACCTCCACTTCAGTCTCTTTTATTTAGAAAGACTGTCTGCTTTCTGCTAACCAATGCAAACATAACTTTCATGTAACTTCAGTGATTTCCATTAGGTTACCTCAGCTCAAGGACTGCAGGTTTAGGGTCATGTCAGACTTAATTCTAAAGCTCCATCAGAGCCAGGGATTCTAAAATTCATATTGTGTGCCTTGAGTTCTATTCCCTAACATTGTTATAATACAGTATCTGTTTCCCCAGCAATTTTTCAAGATAGTTGCCATCAGAATAAATATTGTGTTCCTGGGATCATAAAAGCACAAAGGACAATTTTGCACTCATTTAGAATGCCCTTGCCATCTGCTAATCTGGTGGAGTTTGGACTGATCAGGTGAACTGATTCCAATAGAGTATTTCAGATATTATCCTTTTCCTCCTTCATAAAATGAACTGTTTACTTGCCCCTTTATATCTCTTGACTTACTTAAGCTTAGTAATTTTCATTGGATTGAGAAAATCAAAAGTAAATACTCAAGCAGGAAGGATCAGAGTAATCCATCTTTCTTATGAAAAGGGAGAAATACTTTGAAAAGTGAAAGGAGATTCAAAAGAAGAAAGAAATCTTACAGAGGGCGTCAAAAGTGTTGGAGAGGATAGTTCCTGGCATTCAGTCAGAAAAGAGAGGCAACTCCTAAAAGGATGTTTTGGGGCAGATGTGCATTTATTACCAAACACAATACTGAGGTAGTAACCTCATCCATTTCTCTACAGGATGGCTAGGAGTCCAACGGTTAGTTCCCTTGCAGAGACTGCAAGAAGATTGCACCAACTGTCCTACCTATCAGTATTGTATTCATAAAAATGAGTACACGGGGAAAAGTAAAAAAAAAAAAAATACTCAGAATTCAGTTTTTACTCTAATAACATGTTGCCTACATTGCCTGATTGACACTATTCCCTAAGACAGGATGGTTTTGTAGCCTTGTTGTGGTTTAACCCCAGCCAGCAGCTAAGCACCACACAGTCATTTGGTCACCTTCTCTCTCCCCTAGTGGGATGTGGAGCAGAATTTGAGGAAAAGACAAGGAAACTATTGTGTTGAGATAAGAATATTTGAATATTTGGAAATAAAAGAAATAAAATAATAGTACTAGTATTACTACTAATAATATGTAATTAAAATAATGGAAAAGAAAACAAAAGATACAACTGCTCACCATCTGCTGACCAATGCCCAACCAGTCTCATAATGAGAGCAAGAGCTGGAGACCCTGAGAGTCAGAGACCCAGAGCCAGAACAAGCCTGAGAGAGAAGTACCCCACAGGCTTTCCATGGAGTTACAGGCTCTTCAGACACAGCCACCTGCTCTGGCCTGGGGCCCTCCCCAGGCTGCAGGGGTGTCCTGCCACCCCATGATCCTCCATGTCTGCACAGGTACAGCCTGCTGTCTTACCATGGGCTGAGGGGAACCTCTTCTCCGGCCCACCTCCTCCCACCTTTCCACACTGACTTGGGTGTCTGCTCGGTTGTCTCTCTCAGATCTTGCTCTCTCTTTCTAGTCCTCTCTCCACTGTTTCTGCTTTCACTGCTGGTTCTTTTTTTGTTTTCCCCTCTTGAATATGCCTATCACAGCGGTGCTCACTGGCTTGGTCATGGCCAGAGATGGGTCTGACTTGGAGCCAGGGGAACTTCTAGCAGCTTCTCACGCATGTGTTATGTGTATGCATTTATCTATATACATATAAACTATAACACTCAACAGATAAAACCAATCTCCTAATTTCTTGGTAGTACCAGATCAAAAGCTACATGAAGATATTTCTAAATTTATTCTTATTTTCACTTAATGACAACACTGTCTCAAAACCTAGAAGGGATTGTCCTGAACTGTTTTTAACACTTCAGAGTGACTTTTTGAAGCCTTTATTTCCCCCCTTTTAAAGGCAAATTAGAATGAATAGACTAACCAAAGGGAGAATGGTTTATACAGTCCTTTAGATTTGCTAATACAAGTAATGTTGCCATGGTAGTCTCTTTTCTTTTTGCTGAGACTGCTGTGAAAACGAAAGAGGTAACTGAAGTGCAATTTTTGTTCTGTTGACAATTTTCTATTTTATTTATTTATTTATTATTGATGGTTTTCTCTTTGGAAACAAAGAAAACTTTGCTATACTGCATAACTTTATTTCACAAAAACTGGTGATTGTTTAGAGACCGTACAGCGCATGTTTCAAGAATTTTTGTACAGGAAGTTGGCTATCCAGGTGGGAAGCTAGCCAGGAAGCCAGTCAATTGAAGCAGTCTGCCAGGTGCGAAGCAGGGTAGCTGGACAGCCCTGAAAATAGTGAAGCACAGTGAGATGGGCAGGCTGCCTGTTCCCCCACCATGATGCCAGCTGGCATGCAAAGGATAGGAGAGAAGCTTCTCTGCCTGTTTGGTGTCCATCAAAAAAGCAGAGGAATCAGCCTGTTCCCAAGGAAAACATATTCTTTTGTGAAACCTGAATCCTCAGATGGGAATGTGTTTTGAAAATTGTTCAACCAGGTGTTTTGACAGCCATAAGAACTTAGTGTCCCCAGGGGAGGAAAAGCCTGGAGCCAAGATTCCTCATTGCACAGGCAGGGCAGTGATCTCACCACAGAATGCCACCTTCAGGGTCTGAGCAGAGCCAGGGTGGTACCAATGGCAGGATCCACTGACAGTCCCAGACACAATAAGGTAATCTGTCACTGGGACCTATCCACAGAACCCAAGCAGGGCAAGAGTCAGCAGAAAGTTACCTATACTATAGAACACAGGAGGCAGGCCTGGGGGTCCTTCCAGGAAGATCAAGGCCTCAGGGCACAGGATTCGGCAGAGACACACCTACAGCGTACTTCAGGCCAGGACTGGTTGCTGATGCTAGGGCTTACTCAGAGCTCCCAGAAAAAAATGGACAAAGAATACATGGGTAGGCATCTCAGGTGAGACTGGTAATGGCAGCTAAGGCCAGTTAATACCCTTATAATCACGACATATATAAATGTAAATTGTCATTTGTGAAGTCACATATGTATTCCATTATGGGGCTGTTTGTTTGCATATGTTTATCATCTTTTAAGGATTAAACATCAAAGTCAAATTTGAAGAGAAATTATTAAGAAAAACAATACATAATCTGGAGGTTGGTAAACCCAATAGTAATAAATACATTTTCTCAAAAGTAACTAAAAATGCAGAACACACTGTTTGTGTACATCCCACATTTTACATCCACAAAACAAATTTTCATAATGGTGTACATTTCAGACTATGGCTTGTAAAAGCTAATTTTAAAATTTCTGAAAAACATCTATATTATCTCTGAAGACAACTCTGTACAGTAACATGTTTTTCTAATGATGGACTAGTCTCTCTAGGAGAGAGCAGAATATTTAGTTATATGCCTAATACTAAGCCACTGAAGTTGATGAGTGTGCTCAGCACATTCTGTTGACCAGTTATTCTGAATATGATTAGGAATACAGGATACATTTCCAAGTAGTATAAACTGTCATGAAGAGGTTACAATGATTTACCCTAAGTATTACGTGAATTCCGAAAAATAACAATGCAAACTAACTTCTCAATGAAGTCACCAGTGTTTAAATGGATGCTTACACTGACTTATCTTTATCTCTACCAGTTTTGCTGAACAAAAACTAATAAAATTGTATGCTTGAAAATGCGTATTTCATTGAATCGAAAGTCTGTTTTTTGGAATAAGTGGGATTTTGATTTGCAGTGAAATTTGCTTTGCCAAAAGAAGTTGTAAATACCTTGTTACACACATGCAGCAGGATTCACTTCCTTCACTGTGTTTTCTACTCCTCTTTTTTCAAATAAAGGTTAATTTTACTTTTTCAGATCTTTACCTGTTCTCATTTAAATTTCCCATCAAACTTGTAGAGTTAAAAATGTGGAAGCCCTACAGACCCAAAATTTACATTCAGACACAAGTAAGACTCAATTTGAATTTACTGCTTTTCTTTCAGCTATGCAATATCATCAATACCAGAGTAAATAATGAAAGAATGCAGGAGGCTAAAGCACTGGGAAATAGCTTTTTTAGTAAGGATTTTGCAAATGGCTGTGTATATGTTTCTCATAATAATTAAGGAGTAGAAATAACTGTCTGTAGATGTCTGGTTGATGAAGTTCCCTCAGGAATGATTATTTATAAAATGCAGTGACTTTTACTGCATTGTATTATTTATTTGTGTCTCAAAGAACTAAGAACTTTATTTATTCATGTCTTAAATGACTCTGATTTTCACAGTTATAAAGAGGCCTAAACATTCATTTAGGTAAGTTCCGGGGAGAATTTCCACATGCGACTATCTGGCTACTACCTCCTGAAATCCCACTGCCTATTTGAATCTCTCAGCACCTAAACATTGAGAAAAAAAAAATCTGGTTACTGCAGGTCAGGGTATTCCTCCTGTAATTTCCACTCCAAAGCAGTGTGATAAGTGAACAGATGTTATTGACAGGTCAGGAGACAAGGTGGGATTCCTATAGCTATGCAGTTAGGGTCTAAATGTCAATCCTGTGGCACCCCTGCAGGTGGGAGAACTTCATACTGTCCTGTTCCTGCTTCCTGGAAATCCTCAAACTTAAGTTCTTGGCTAATCAAAATTAGGATTGTATTGTGTGTAGGAGGCAAGGCTTTTGGCAGCAGTGGGGCTGCTCTGTGTGAAGAGGGGAACGATTGATGCTTCCCACTGGCTCCAGTGGACCCACTGCAGGACACAGCTGAGTCCACCAGCAAAGCTGGAGGTGCCTCTGAAAAGCATATTTAAGAAAGGGCAGAAAACAATGGACAGGCAGAGGAGGAGGTAACAAGAAAGAGGGAGAAACTGTAGTGCAAACACCAAAGTCAGAGAAGAAGAAGGAGACAGAGGATGGTCCAGGCATTGCAGCTGGTAGCTGTGGAGATGACCATGGTGGAGCAGGTATTTCCCTGCAGCCCATGAAGGTACCCCACACTGGAGCAGATGGATATTTCTTTAAGAAACTGCAGCCTGTAGGGAGCCTATGTGGGAACAGAATTTTTTACTGAAGGACTTCAGCCTGTCAAAAAGCCCACACTAGGAAAGGGGAAAGTGTGAGAGGGAAGGAGTGGCAGAGGGAAAATGTTATTTACTAACTCACCTCTGCACACATCCCTCCATGTTCAGGGGCAGGACAGATGAGTCTGGGGTGAAGGACTGAAGCTGAGTTTTAAAACATTGTTTTAATGATGGTCTTTGACTTTTTGCAACTCAAATCCTTTTTAATTGGCAATAAGTTTAATTAATGTTCCAGGTCTGGGCTCCCCAGTAGAAGAAAGCATTGAATTCCCAGAGGTCTCCCTTGGTGCCATGACCTTGCCAGCAACAAATGCTTCTGTACTAACCTTTATAAACATTGGCTTTAAGAAAGGGGAATTCAACTTGATTGGTGTAAAGAAGTGAAAAATGTTGATTAGTAAAGTAATGTTAGTAAAGATCTTGATTAGTAACCAAGGCAACCTAAAAGTAATGTGAAGTAAACAGCAACAATAGATGAAAAGGCTGGATGAAATGATCAAAACTAATATGCAGTTGAGTGACCCATGTACTGCACTGGAGCCTTACAGGAAGAAGTATTGCAGTCATGTTGTTATTGATGGATACACAACAAATTAAGCTATATGTTGTACCCAAATATGGAGTGCAGTCAGCACAGCACCTCCCTTATCACTGATTGCAGCCAACACTGGTGCGCTTTCCCAGCTGCCTGACAGGGTAGGTGCAGAGAAGCATGACTTCCCAAGTGTAGCTGTGACATATATTTTAGATAGGATGTACCTGTAACAGATCATGTGTGAATGAGATACAAGTGTTGTAAAAATTATTAGACGTCACTGAATCTGGTAGTTGAGGTTTAATGACCAATGAGGCTGAGCACATATTCCCGATGGGTCCGTGTGCACACACACACACAAACACACAGAGCAGGCCACACACCTTGGCATAGACAACCCCCACACTGAAGCATATGGCATTGAAGAGAGGACTGGGTACTTTGGCTTCCTCAGCCTTAAGAAAAAAAGGAACAGGGCATTCTTAATGTTGACTGTACTGCTGTACAACTGCAAGCTGATGACTGAAAGTTTAGAGCAGAGTCAGACTTTCCTCAGAAGGGTGCAGCGAAAAGATGAGAGGGAACAGAGAAAAGTTGAACAGGGGATATTCCCAATTCAGAAGTAGGGAAAATGTTTTTCAGTGTGGGGATGATCAAACAGTGGAATAGGAGCCCAGAGAGATTGTGGGATCTCCATTGTAGGAGGTACCAAAAAATTGAAAGGCTTGAGAAACCTGCTTTCATTGGTCGTGATTTGAGCAGTGGGTTGCACGCAACAGCCTCTAGACAACCCTTCCAACCTGAGTTATTCCGTGATTCTGTATCAAGATCCTAATTTGCTGTTCATAAGTCTGATCTGTGTGTGTACAACGCTCACTGGTATACAAGTTTTGTGTAAATTCCTAAATCTATCTTTTCAGTTCTACATTTAAGATCTGTGTTATTTCTACCTGAAGTCAAAGGAATCTAGTTAATTCAGACATACAATACCAGGTCTGAAAGTCTACAACTCCAGAGCTTGACATATATATAGTGTACAAAGCAAACACAAAGTAAGTTATACTAGTGTTCCACATAGAACTTCACCTTTATACGAGAATTGAAAATCAGTGAGGAATCAGATTTTAAAGTATACTTATCACTCCTGCTTTCTTTTAGAGAAGAAAGGGGTAATGAATCAGAAAAGAACTTGTGGGATTTGCCATAGCTAGTCTCAAAAATATAGTTACTGAACAATCTGGCTAGATATCTAAAACAGACATACAGTAGTAAAGCCTTATCTGTTTGTACAGTATTTTTGTTTTGTAAGACGTGATTAGTTTCATTTATGTTATTAAGCATAGACTCACAGAATTGTTTAGGTTGGAAAACAACTTTAAGATCATTAAGTCCGACCATTAGCCTAGCACTTCTGATGGGTTTTGAGCAAACTGATCTAGTGAAAGATGTCCCTGCCCATGACAGGGGGGTTGGACTAGGTGATTTTTAAAGGTCCCTTCCAAGCCAAACCATTTCATGATTCTAGTTTTTTTGGGTAAAAAATCTCTAGTTTGTGCCTTCTTAAAAAAATTATTTTCCTAAAATCATGGTAAAAATGACGGTGAAAATCTGACTTTCAAATATATTTTTTCTCCTAAAACATTGTGAATACATTTCATGGTCCCAACAGCTCTAATACTGAAAGACATGTAATTATATTAAACAAAACAGAATGAAAACTTTATTATGCATAAGTTTTATCAATAACAAAAATGAGTATTATCTGAATCACATATTGAATATCAAAGGAAAATGAGCATTATATTGAGTAGGGAGAAAGGGAAGATTTTAATGTTATTCATTAATCCCAGAATTTAAACTATGAGTTATAATTAGCTAGCCATTGTTTGACCTATAATCCCACTGCTAATATCCTGTCTCAGAACAAAAAGTGACTCACATTGATTTTTAAGATGATCTAATGAAGCATCTTCCTTTTTCTGTTGATTCTTGTTGTTGCAACTAGAATATGGATAACCTATAAAAATATCAGAATACTACAAGAACACAGAAGCAATTTTGTCATTGTTATCCCAACATATTTGCTTTAATTGGTAAATTATTGATTTGAATGGTATGTTTCAGCCGACTCTTCAAAAGCTTTTTCTCTGCTAAATCAAGGCTGCTCTCCAGTCCCCCGCTGTAAGAGGGTCAACACCTGATCTGAAAGAAGTCAATGTCAGCATTTACTTTGAGTTCAGAAAGGCTGGAATAAAACTGTTGTACGTTTTATAAAATTAAAGACCAACACTGAAAGCACCTATCCTTAGATTAAAATCACTGAGCAGGTTTCCTAAAGTTTCTTCACACTAAATTTCCAACTAAAATTCTTCAGACCAAAAAAAAAAAAAGTCTTTGATAGTAGAGACATATGCTTTTATTTATAAAGAAAAAACTGAATTAAAACTGTAATGACAGTTCAGGGTGTGAATCTGAGTTCTTTTTAGCTGAAAAAAACCCCTTTTACTATGGAAATAATATAGGAATATAACACTTGAGAATTAATTTACAAATTCTTAGAAAGACTGTAGTTGTTATTCACATATCAACTCAAAGTTTTTTACATACCTCTTATGTCTGCAAAATATCCAGTGGCACTGCGGGGAGCCGCTCATCCTGAGCGTTCAAGACGACTACAGAACATTTGTGCTTCTAAGCAGGTTTCCTACTGCAGCTGATGAAAAAAATTTATCATATTACCAATACTCCAAATGGGTCATAAGTTAATCACTATGACTACATACAAACTTACATGTTGTGCCTTGCCACATCCTAAGTATATGCCCAGTACTGACTTCGAGCGTAAAAGTCTGGGAGTGATCCTGGGCCTAATGTTTATATACTTGAATTGTAAAATAGCATCACTCCGACAGCTGTATGAATAAAATACAAATTTAATTGCATATACAGAGAGTGCAATTTCAAAGGCCTGGATAAGCCAGTCAAATTAAAAACCCAAACTTTCTAAACATTTGTCACCAGTAAGTATTGTTTTCACAATCAAGTATTCACATGCTGCCTCCTGGTACCAACACTGCTTGAAAAGAGTACATTGCTGCAGCAGTAAGCTTCACTTCATTGTCCCCTGTTGCAAAGTATTGCAAAGAAGAAAACAAGACCGTTGTATTGATTTTGATGAGTTGTAATGTTTTACTTGTTAGATAATGATTGGGAATTTCTGAAGTTGTCAGGAAATCAGTTGTCATGTAGTTCATATTGCGTGACATGTCTACATTATTTGGGTATTTTTTTGTTTAAAAGAAAAGCAAATTTAGAAGCGTTAATTTTTTTATTCCTGTTTTAAATCCTATAGTCTCCTTGTAAAGACTGAGTTAAAACA
>NW_010230335.1:0-27106 GCF_000690775.1 Eurypyga helias | reverse complement strand
TCCGGGACTATCTGTGCCTGGAAAACCATTTTTTTTTTTTTCCCCCAACCCACTCGCCACCCAGGAATTGCTTTTCTCGAGATGCGTTGCCCCCTGAGCCATCCGCGCAGAGAGCAGGGGCCTGGTGCATCGCGGGGCGCGGGCATCCCCTGCTGCAGCACGCACCGGGCTCGGCCGTGCTTTGCACGCTACACCCCCGCTTCCCAAGTGTGGATTTTGCAGGAGAAGGCTGCTGGGGAAGTCCCAAAACCATCCGAGTGAGACCCCAGCTCCCTTACTGGCAAGCCGGCAACACTTCCAAGGAGTTCAGCAGCACCAGGATTTTCACCCTTCTCTCTTGTAGCGATTCTGGCCCCTAACAGATTATTGAAAGTTTATTATGAAAGTTTTTCTCATTATATTTTAGTATATTCACCCTTGCCAGATCCCAACCGGACCAAGACGCGATATTCTAGCTGTTGGGTAAGTGCTGTGTTGGTCCAACAGGTATGTTGCACTTCGTCTCCATGCCGTCTCTCTCCCCTGGTCAAGGAAGATCCAGGAGCTGGTGCAGATGGACTGTTTCAAGTCTGATGCCCTTGAGCAAAACCAAAAGTAACTGGACTTCTTTATGTTTTTTAAAAGCTTCCAGTGACTCATTCTCCTCTCCTCTCCTCTCCTTAAGAAGAAAAGAGGTGATAAAAGCTGAGAAAATATGAGAAAGGTGTGAAAAAAGGAAGAAGAGGAAAGGAATGAGATCTGGGAAGGATGCCCCATATTCACTGGTGTCTTTGGACAATCCCATTATCTCAAGAAATTCAGTGGAAAAATCCTAGTAGAAGAGTTAAGTGAACTTAGTTAGAAAAGTGAAATAACACCACGCACACACACACATTTCGTTATTTTCTTGAAAGGGAGACAGTTATGAAGGAGTGGAAGAATTTTCCTTCTCTGTCTCAGCGCCCCTCAGTACAACACCTCCCCACACCCAGCACTGTAGTAGCGTTTGCTTGTCTTTGTGTTCACTTGTGATGGATTATTCCATTTTGGATTATTGCCACTGTGGTACATAATCATAGTAGCAAATATTATCCAATTGTACTTTAAGTACTTAGTACTTGCACCCTGAACCTATTGCTGTTTTCAGAAGCAAAACTTCCCCAATTCTGAAAATAAAATAAAATTGGATGAACATCTATTATGAAGTCATAACGGTAAGTGGACAGTGTTTTGTTCATGGAAGAAAAATGAAGCGAGCAGTATGTCTGTAACAGTAAGGCTCAGTGAATGTGTTATATGGCACAGCTGCCTTTCTCCTTTCTTGGTTACACTTGAAGAGGCTCCCTGGTCTGTACGCTCCAGGCTAAGGCAAACTAATGTATACCTGCACCGCCCGACCGCAGGGCAAAAATCTGAAGCCTTCATATGAAAAAAATTTCAGAAAAAACCCATCACAGGTGTCTTAACCGTGGGAAAAAAAACCCCATTGTTTATTTTTTTAATGCAGAACACTTCCCTTGTTTTATATGTTTAATTCAAAACAAAATAAAACTTTGCTTTATGCTTCTTTCTAAGTTGAGGCTTTCATGCTGTTTCCCCTTTTTTCAGTGAGGAAAGAAGGAAAGAAAATACCTGAGTCACTAAAGCTGAGGACAAAAACATTTCCAATTTTTGCAAACAGAAAAATAACAAAAGCGGATTAAGCCAAATGAGAGTCTTCAAGGGGGTAGCACCTTGCTGTAAAATGGCACGGTCACTCAGGAAATAAAAGGCATAAATTGCATCAGAGAATTTCATGCTAGAAAAATAAAAACGTTTTACAAGTAATCAGCAGCAAGGGTTGGGTGACATGTGGGATTGCCATGGCTGGAGATCCGTAGGGTCTAGTTAGACATCGCACATGTTTGGAATAACCTGGAACAACCTGTTTTCTGGATCAGCCATTCCTTGCCTCCTCCCAGGACAGTGGCTCCCAAGCAGCTGACTTCCAGAGGTGCTGGTGCCGGACCTTCCTAGAGAAATGAACTAACTGGTAACAACCTCCAGCCCCCTCCTCGGCAGTCCCATCACACCTACTGCTGCAGGGAGCGGGGATGGGGACGGGTACAACCTCCCAGCGCCTGCCCTGCGTGCAGCAGCCCTCAGACATATCCCTGGTGGCTTCTCTCTTCCACCTGCATGCTCCATCCCTGTCACCCAGCCCCGCTCTGACCCAGAAAAGGAGCTGGCATCTCACCGGGAGCGTGTCCGGGAGTGCAGGAGTCCTGATTGAAGTTTTCCCAAAAGGACATTTCCTATGCTTGAGGGCCAAATACAGTTCTAAGTTCAAAATTAGGGGAGAGAAGTTTTATCTTTTTTTTTTTTTTTTTTTTAAAAACGTGGCCTTATATTGCCTATTTACTTAGCCTGAAAAATCCTGGCTGAATAGAGTTAAATAAGCACTATATTACCAAGCAATTCTTAGCTCTTGTTTATATAAAAAGAGCAGAGTGAATCTATCATTGTCTGAAAAGAAAATCACATTCCAGATCTCTGCTTGCTTTGGGCACCGAAGCAGTTTTTATGACCCTTTAATTTTCACATAAAAAAGTCTCTGTACTTGCACTGGCGCTGGAGTATCACAAACATGATTACTGAACAGTTTTCTTTTATGTATTCCTCTTCATTCATCTCAATGTGAGTCGACTTGCGTAGCACGTGTGACATGTTAGAGCGAAATCCAGAAAAGGAAGGAATACCGTTAACAGGTTCAGTTGTGCAGCTGAAGATAAGACTGGCAGCTTTGATATTCCTCTCTTGTTCCCACTTAGGTCCTGGGTACACGCCCAGAGGCACAGCCAGTGCCTGAGCGCTCCGCCTGCGTGATCAGCACAGGAACCGTGTCTGAAAATACGGCTCCATTTCAGTCCGTTCCTGTGGGTCGCTGCTGAGAGAAGGGACCAAATTACACTGGAATAGGTGGTAAAGCTTTCCATACTGCAGCTGTAGTCTCACTGCGTCATTAAGCCAGGTAAGAGCTGCACTCTGTGCGTGGCTTAGTTGGAGCCACGTACAAACATTGCCCTTCCACAAGGAAAAGCCTCCAAGGGAGCTATGACTGCAGCAGGCACGTAATCTTCAAAGGGGGCTCATGACTGGCAGAAAGGCCTTTATCTCCCCAGTGGAAATCAGTTATTTCCAATGTATTTGGTGACATTAGAGACCAGGGCTCTTAGCTCTTCTACACTACAGAGTACCTTAGCTTGCGGACAGGAGATGCTGATGGTGCGGGCAGAGGTGCACAGCCAGAGGTTCACTGTTAACTCTCAGCAGAGTTATGTTAGAGCCCGTGAATGCTCAATAAATAAAAGCAAATCTAAGCCAACATCAAGCACAGGGGTGACACTGCATCAGTCCCAGCAAAGTACTCCTAATAATTTTTCAGTAGTTGCTTTTCACCTCTACTTTCTAGTCTGTGGTCGCTCTACCCACCACATCCCACATCGTGTGGGTTTTTTGTGGTGTACCAATAAAGATCTAGCTCAGCAGAGGTCAGTAAAGGAACCCAGTCTGTCCTGCGTAGCCCAGGTCATCGGTCGCTCCTCTTGTCACGTCTACATCATGGCCACGCTGAGGCGGCAAGTGTCACAAGCGGTGCTTGGGAGGTGTTGAAAAAAGTAGGACATCAAAAAGCCAGCAACGTCTCCCCCCGCTGCTCCCACTTTGCCTCTCAAGTGCCAGTATAGTTTTGCTGCCAACCCGAAACAAATACACACAAAATAAACACTGAAACCTCATTGCTGGTGATGCTGTCTTTTTTATCTATGAAGAGTTTTTTTAATAATCTTCACATAAGCTCTTTCCAGCATGGGAAAACTGAGCTGTCCTGACCTAGACTGGATCTCCAGAGAGCAACAAAGGAATTTCCACGATGCTGAGGCCACAGGGAAACAAGGGGCCTGTGATTAGGAGAGGATTTACATTAATAATAATGAATATCGTGAGCTCTTCCTTGGAGGAGGTAGATACCCACAGAGTGTCACAGCAGCTGAGCAGGGACCCTCCACAGTGCCTGGGGAAGCAGCCAGGATAACCAGGTGCCGGGTGAGATGTCAGAACTGGACAAACAGCCCTTCGAAGTCTGTTTTAACACCTAACTTGGGGTGGAAGGAGATGCTTCATCCTGTTCAGGGGCCACAGGCGTGAAGCCTACCCTGGAGTGAAAGCCTAAGCATTTCTTTTTGACAAACACTGAATGAGATGGGGTTACATGTGTGCCCCTAACATCCATTTCCTCAATATGCTTCGAAGTGGAACAGTCACCTGGAACACGGAGAGTGAGACCCAGTCCCTAGCTCCTGCTTCAGCAAGTAGGACATGTCACAGGATGTGAAACAACAGGAGAGAAAGTAGTATCCACCTTCGGATACCCTCCAGCCTTGCCTCCTGAGACGTGTGGGTTCCAAGTCCCCCCATGCTCTAACCACAGCGTAAAAAAAGCTGCTTTCCTTTGTGTCTTCGGAAGAAAGGCCATCCTTGGTGAAACCTAAGCTATCCGCTTCCAGCACTATGTGCTTGTCCTTGAGGAGCTAATCCTAGGTGTTCCCTACAGGCCAGTGCCGTCAGCTTCCAGGTCAGCTTGCTTAGCTTTGTGGATCACATCTGAGGATCTAAGCATCCTAAACCAGGAAGCTTTGATGCTTCATTTGGATTCCTAACTTTTTCAGGGAGCCAGCTGCCTTAAATTCGGATATTTCAACATTAGATCCAGTTTAATCTTTGAGCACAACCCCAACCTCTACATCAGTTTTAGAAACACGCCTTCAGTTCCCAGAGAATGCCAAAAAATTTTGTCCCATGCCAGCGTTTAAAGCACCCCATTAGGGGAGAACCCTTTGCACCCCTCCAAGTCATTTCCCTGTTAAACTACCTGCACTGCTGAGAAGTGACATTATAGCCAGTCTAAATCCGGCTTCAGCTTTCAAAAACTGCATGATCTCTTCTTGGTACATGGTGGGTGGCAAGGATCCATCACTAGTTGGATAATCCATGTTTCTTGCAAGAAGCCTCCTCGTTTTGTCACTACGAAAAGATAACAACCCAAAAAAGAGCTCACTGTCCATTTTTACACCAGTTACTTGATGCAGGGGTACCCTAAATGCATGTGAGAGCTAATGGATGATCAACTTAAGTGTACCCAAATCCATGGGACAATGGCAGGGTGATTCCGCCTCCTCTCTCAACACCGGCAAAGGGGGAGGCACTGGCCAAGGGGTAGAAGAAGAGGGAAGGTGAGAGTTGCCTTGCAGTGGCCGCCTGAACTACCCTGAGCATGAAACCCCACCCTCGGCTAATTAATTGCACGCTCAGTGCCAAAAATCTATTCCTGCCCTACTAAGTTACTGCCATTTCAAACCATATTTTTCTTCCTCAGTTGTTTGGCAAGAGCGTTACGTTCCCAGCTTTAAATACAGCTATCTAGGGACTCCCAGAAAGGCATTTATTTTATTATGTTTTTCCTGTGGACTTTATTCATGAAGCCAGCAAGGATAAGAGCTAAAAAGCTGAGATTTGAAAGGGGAAGAGGGTTTAAATCAGAAATAGCCTTCCAAGGAATTTCAGTGAAACACCAGAGTCTGGACACAAAGACCAGAACGCAGATAGAATTTCCTTGGTGTTTACACTTTCATGTTTCAGTAGAAAAAACACGCTGCTTGAAACAGGCCCAGGATTTTTGAGGAGCTGATGGAAGTAATGGAGTGTGACGTACATAGCCGGGACAAGGAATCTACAGGAGGAAGCGAGCACAGTATCTTTAAGACGTTTCCAAAACCTGCAGAAGGCTGACACGGGCAATTGCCTGGGAACTGAAGCTACAAGCAAACGAAATAGAAGGCTGTTGAAGTCGTGGCGATAAGAGACTTCTGAGCTGGTGTATGAAGTGACCAGGCAATGCTGAGCATCCCTAAGGTATCCAGAGCTTGGAGTAAGCGTATGCTATGGGAACATGCGGTCGTCTTTGTGAAGATGTTCACACTAAAGCTTGAAACTGAACACATTTCACATGGAATGACTTCAGTGGGAAGAGAACAAAAACCTACCAGCAAACTTGAGCCTTTACAACATAAACAGGTACAGCTCCAAGGAAATCAAACACTGCTTTGGCAGGACGTGCAGAAGTCACTCAGCGTACCCCAGCCTCAGGGCAGCAATTCCCTTCGGAGCAGTGACTCTCAGGGTCACAGAGGTCTCACTACCTCTTCCAAAAGCAAGGAGTGACAGAAGCCTACGGTGGCAAACGATCTTTTCCCAGTGCAGAACTTGATACGGACACCAGGCTCTGACCGCTTTCGGTGCCGACACCTACCCGCAGTGGACCCGCATCGCAGCAGACGCCACTCTGACCAGGAGCACGTGCTGCTCTTGCTTGCCAAGTTCTACGGGGCAAGTTTTTGCTGAGTTTCTGGACAGATGAAGGCAGCCTCCGAGGGATCAGGGCCAGAGGTTGTTCTGTACACGGTGGTCCCAGAACGTATGCTGAGAGAGAAGAAACAGTGGATGTATGTGTTTGGGATGGATGTCACAGACTGAAAAAAACCCAACCACCCCCTCCCAAAAACCCAAGAAGTAGATGTGTTACTAAAGAAGCTGTTGGAATAGAAAATCGAGGCATTGAGAGATCTGCCAGCATCAGCAAAATCTCTGCCCCAGCTGCTGAGCGCACCTACTGACTTTGGATCAGGCTCTGGAGGGGAATTTCACCAGCTGCAAGAGTTATGAGCTTGTGAGACCCCATCAAAAAATGAACACTGCACATGAACTTCTACTGGTGAGCCTTTTGTTGGTTTAAAAAACCACTGCCACAAAAAACCCCAACCAACCAAAATCCATGGGGCGATATAGAATCTGTACAGTAGGTAACCCCATGGTATTGTAGGCTGAAGACAGCAATGAGACATAAATAGCCTTGAAGTAGAACGCGCTGGAAAATACGAAGAGATGCTGAGAACCAGCCGACAGGCAGCTGGTTAAGGCAGAGCGCTGCGGCATGGCAGGCAGGACCGAAGCTCTCCTGTAAAACTGTACTTTCCCGAGATCTCTGAATGTGCACAGGGTGGGAAATGCAGTTGCTTTATACCTACGTCAAGGTTCAAGCTGGTCTACAAGCCTAACTTCTGAACAAGACGGATGTGCCTCCTGCTGCACCCTGGGGAAAACCGATTCCTCTGCCTTCCCTCCTTCCTTGTGCTCAGGAAGGGCTCTGGGAGACAGAATGTATGAAAAACTCGGAAACTGTCAACACTCGGTGTCCAAGTTACGCTTAAATACAGCAGACCCCCACGGTACCTGTAAAGCATTCAGATGACAGGCCCTTGGAACTCCTAAGCAAAGGAACAAAAGGTTCCAAACACGGATTGACAGTGAGAACCTGGCAGAAACGTCTGCTTTGTTGAAAAGGAGGAGGGAGATGCTGTTCCCATCCCATCGCGCAGCGAGTGACGCGCGTGCACGTTAGGACAGTTTGCGGAAGTGGCACTTCCCCCCACCCGTTCTTAAGTCAAGTTGCTCTCTCGGTGGGAGAGACTTCCTTGAACGCCTTCGTACTACGGAGTAATTTAAGGAATGATCAGAGAGATAGATCCCATAGGAAAATCCTCTTGTCAAAATGTTATCCATCACCACGGGGAAGGACGGTAAGACCACCTTCTCCCTGAGAGACTGGCATGGATCTCCAGGGCTGTATTTACTGAGGCCACTAGACAACAGACAGTCAGGAGGATCTGACACTATGGAGCAGGAGCTCTGTCCATTGTAATCCATCAGGAGAGGGGATGCCTGTGAAACGGGCAAATACGAACTGTGCTGTGGCAGGAGAGGTACTACCAGCAAGAAGAGAGAAGATTAAACTATAATCGTGTACAGTGCGGTGGGGGGCTTCCTTAGGAATCTTACTACGGAATTCAGGTGTTGGGGAACAAAACAGATGCAGGGAAGGACTCCAAATGCAATCAGGAGTCTAGAAAGCTTTGACTTACAGAACAAAGGCTGAGAAGAAAACCCACCATTTTGGTCTATGGAGAGCACAGGAGGAAAAGGGGAAGAAAAAGGAAAAGGGGGGAAAGATTCAACCTACCCCACAGCTGTCTATGAGGAGCTGAGTAAACATCAGTGTTACCAGCACGCAGGCACGTATCAGCAGCACGTCAGCGAGGCATGCAATTGGTGTGGCAGCAAAGTTAAGGTGGAAACCCAACGGAGTTCATGTTCAGAGCAAAAGGGGTTTTCTTTTTTTAGACTCCTTTGCTTAGGAGAGATAAATTATGCATGCACCTGCTTTTAGTGCGCGAAGCCTGGTGAAGGGTTACGCCCGTTCGCTACTGTTTATCCACCTCCAATGTAAGCACCTGTAAACATTTAAAAAGACACTGATCAGGTAAAGCTTATAAATATGGCTCCAGCCAAACACATCTGTACAAACAAGTTCCACAGCAACACAGTTAAAGGGTAATAAAATATGGCGACTCAGATTTTTGACAAACATTTTATAATTTTTATATAAAAATCTCAGTAAGAAACCAAGCAGAATATCTGACTGAAACATCTGCCTTACAAGTTCAAAAAAACTCACAAAAGAAAAAGAGGAAAAAAAAAAGATAAAAAAAGTAAAATTCCAACCCCCCCCCGAATCCTTTTTAATTATAAACCAGAATATCAACAGAACACTTAAAATAATCTCAGATTGTTTGGCAACTCATCACATCATAACAAGAGACACATTTGATCATAAGAAAAGTTCAGCTTTATATACAACTTCACTTGAACATTTGCTCTCACCAGAGTTAATATACATTAAAAAAAGATTCTGGCAATAATACCAGGTTCTATTTTTAATACCTGTGTATAAAATGTAACATAAAATGCTGAAGCTCTAGAGTTAGAAGTGACATTTCATTTCAATGGGTCCCTCTTTGCTGAAAAAGACAAATACTGAAAGAACAGGTATTTAGTTGCAAAATAAAACTGCTTCCTTTCAGGGTAGCGTTGGCTGACTGTGAGTAAATCCGACCGAATACCATTTGATTTCTTGAGGTCGGTGGTAAATTCATGAGTGAAAATATAATCTAGGAAGATTACATTTTAAATTTTATACTTTGTCACAAACGTGAACAGGAAGGAGCCAAGTCCCTTTCACTATGCTAAGCTACTTCAACGCATGCGAGAAAAACACTTCGCCAACCGTCTGAGCGTGTTTTAGAGAACTTCAGACTTTAGACAGCTCTGGGGGAGCGGAGGGGACGTTTCCTACCGACATCTGCATAGAATGTAAAATATATAATTAAAAAAACCTAAGGTATATACTAAAGTTTACAGACCAATGCTTTCCATATAATAAATAAAATGTCCATCATTGATTAGATTCATACACAGAGTAAAATACAACCTATTTTTACAAGTTTATGTACACGTGTATTAGTAGGCCCGAGGGTGCCTCATGGGTTGGAAGCATCTGCATTAGCATGTCACATTGGGAAATCCCAACTTTCCAGGTCAGTGATAAAATATATAACTACTTTGTTTTTCATTCAGATACAAAGTAAACTTATTTTTTTTCATCTGAAATAAATGTACATAATATTCTGTATAAACAATAGTTTATAAAGCTGTTTAAAAGGTAACTTAAAAGTACTGCATTGATTAACTTAGAGCTCTGAAACAAGCACGTGCAAATCCCTTTGCTTTAAAAAAAATAGAAGCACAGATTTTTTTATTTTTTCTTCTTTTGATTCTTCCAAGAACAGTACTAGCTGGTAAACATTATCGCTTCATTTTCTTCAGTGGCGTCTCCTCCGTTTTCAGCTGGCCTTTTCTCCGTACCACTGTTGGGCTGTCTTCTCTTTTACGCTTGGCAGACTGCACCTTTAACCTGAAAAGCATTATTAATAGGTGTTTTAACATCGGCAGGACCTCTAAAACAAAAAGGCTGGTCAGGCACTATCCTGTTTAGAGGATGGAACTGAACTGTCCACCTCTGAAGAATATATCTACCAGGGCATATTCTTTAAAACCTTACTACGAAAACATTATATACCAGCACAGAGCACAGGGAGGCCTTGTGCACTCCCATCGCATCTTAACAGGGCACTGCGTACTAATTCTGCGTGTTGGAGAGTGCTCCACAGGCAGGACTGGGTCCAGAGCTCTCCTCCTTCGTCCTCTTTCTTTTGGAAAGACTTGTAGTTTGTTACAAACTACATGATCTTGTACCCTGTCTCACCAAGACAGAAGAGCAGCAACAGTGCCTTAAGTCTCACCCACACCAGAGGAAGTAAAGGGCAGACATCACGCACCCTGCTCTCTAGTTTAGCATCCACACATAAGCCCACCACAACTCTAAGTGTGGCTTAAACTCCCGGCCATTCATAACCACGCCAAGTCATTCACACGAGGTGAACTGTGACAGCTGATCTGTGCACGATACATGACCTCCCGAGGTTTGGTTTGAAGACATCGCCACATTTCGGAGTGGATGGCAACTCAAGGTGTTTGCCATATTACCCATTTTACAGGTGAGCTACAAGATGACTAGCAACTGTGCATCACGTTTTTTACTCCCGTGGGATTTTACACGGTGAGCTCAACTTTAAAAGTTAAAAAGTGCCAGGAAAGGAGGGAAAGGGAAATATTTTCAAAACTCAACGTAAGGACTCTCAGAGTTTCTCCTCTTTCATCAGCTGATCTCAGAAAGATCTCTGAAGCATCAGAATCACATCATCATGTGTTGCTTTAACCTTACTACAGCTGCTCTTTCCCCGACTCAAAGAGCCACAGCTCGAGTTAAGGTACCGCCTAACAGCATTTTCAGATTCTCCCGAGGGGTTTCTAAGGATGGAAAGAAAAAATTCTAGTATTGTAAATGGTAAAGAAAGGAAGGGAAAAACCCCAACCACCCTGAACAGAAGAAAACCCTTTAAAAGCTTTTATATATCACAAGAGAACAGAACAGAGCAAAACTAGACTGCTGTTCAGATTTTGAAGCCCTGTATTACATAGAAGGAAAGGATCAGTGTAGGGGCTTCCAAAACAACCAGCAGAAGTGGATTCAACTTTAATACTTACTGTGTCAGTGGAGGAGATTTATTAATTTTTGTATCACTTGGAGATCTTTTTTTTGCTGCTAGGTTCTGTCGTTTTCTAGGAGAAACTGAACTTGGACTGCTGCCTTTAGAAGTTGCACGTGTGGTTGGCTTGCTGGGCTGCTTTCTGTAATACAAAAGAATGATGAATGTATGTATAACAAAATACTTTCCCCAAGTTGCTTTCTTCTTGTGTTCCAAGTGCAGAAAATTAAAAGCGCACAGTATTCGCAACAAGTAAATCAAAGTTGCCAAAAGAAACAGTGAAAAGACACATTTGCATGCTTCAAGACACAAACTGCAATTCCAAACTATGTATTTTCATATCAAATGCAGAATCAGAACACTACTTTACTGACAATATATAGTACGTATGAAATAAAAATCCCAGTTACAAATCTGCAATAATTCTGGCACGTAAGTGTCCATGTTTAAAAAAAAAATAGCTTGTGCTATCAGCAGAGAAACAAAAGCAGCAGAGGTGAAGAGGCTGCAGAAGAAAAGAGAATGTGCTTATCTGGTGCAAAGATAGAACTCATCCTAGCTTCAGCATCCACCAGTTCAGAAACATGAGAATCTGGTTACTGGCAATCAACTTCACAGTTTGGAAAACAGGTTACTTAAGTCAGAACAGAACGATAATCCCGCAACGCTGAAGATGAAGAAGCAGCCCCTTCCACAGAATTACTCCCAAACGCTACTTCAAAGATGACGACTGTTTGCAGCACCTTAAGATAGAGCTGCTCTGTTTCAGTCAGAGCAAGAAGGTCAGCATTGGAAATCTGAGACACGAAACACACATCTATAAAAAAGCAGATGTTTCCACAAGCAGTCAGAATGCAAACACTAATATCTAAACTTTTATTACCATTTTAGAGCTAACGATTACGTGAGACTGAAGGGAGCCCCTTTGCCTTTGCCAAAGCAGAGCTGTTGGCGGAGTGGTAGTGGTAGATGTGGCAGTTTTTATTTAAATGAAGACTACACAACTGCTTTCTGATTCAGCTCTGAAACCACATATTCAAGAGCGTACTATGAGCAGTGCTTCCAGTAAGTCCCAAGGGCTAACATGCAACATGACATCCTTCGGAATGAAGCAAATGCAGTAAGTTTACAGAAATCTCAACATGAACATAAAAACAAAGCCTGGACTCCATTTCTGTTCTGGAAGGCAGCAATATAAATTAAAACTTCCCAAAGCTGATACCTCTCTCTTTGCTTCCACAACAAAGCCAAGAGAATGAGCTTTGCTATAATTCAGTTTCCCTACAAGAAGGCAGACCTACGCTAAGGGAGATGAAAAACGGTTTCTTGAAAACACAACTCTTTCTACCATACTAGTCTCTTCCAGGAAGATTGCCTTCGGAGCTTGCACATCACCACACTAGAAATTAAATCCTCCAGTGCTGCGGATCCTTGAGTTTAACTTGGATGATACTCGGGAAAAGATAAGAGACATGGGAAACTGTACTTTCACCTTATTCCAACTGCAAATATCAAATGGTGAATTGCACAGTCAAGTCAGACGTCCCTTTTTACTCATCAGAATTACGTGACCTTAGACCCACCTTCTGAGACACCACTAGGATGAAGACTGCCAACAGGATCAGTTCTTACCTTCTGACATATTCAAGTATATCTTTTGACACCCTAACAGTTTCCCTACCTCCCCTTTTGTCTCTTCAACCCCAGAAGAGTGGTACTACAGTCAGAACCAAAATTAGTTGGGAAGCTCTCGTCAATTTAAACCCTCCCCTCTCTAAACAAAACAAAACCCAAAAAAGAAAGAAAAAGAACAAGCAACAACAAAAAAACCCCACAACAACTGAGAACCGGGTAAATAAAACCTGCTGTCGGTGTCTCTACACACAGTTACCTTTGAGCCTCTAATCTTGTGGCTGATCTAGTTGTGGCCCCAGAATGCGCTTCATCATCTTCCTCAACATCATCTTCCTCACCCTCCTCTGTCTCTTTCAGTTCATCTTCAGAAGACGTTAATTTCCGACGTTTTCTCTCTGGCTCCAGTGTTTCTGCCCATGTAAAATTTTACACATGTGCTATAATTTTCCAAAAGCCCTCCAAAAGGATATGGACACTTAGTTTAGAAAAGGTATTCTATTCACAAATCCCATTTTAAGTAAGTAATTTTCCATTTCCTTTATGCTTCAACGTTTTTAATTCACACTTGTTTGACTCAATCTTGCTAACACATTCACAACAGTTTACTTATGCAGCTCATAGCCAGAATTCATAGAAAATTCATGAGGCTCTATAGAAGCATCTGGGATGTAGCAATTCTGACATAAGATTACAGCAATTTACACATATTTACATAATATTTACACGAGCTGTAACTCAATGATTTTTCCTGAAGAAAGGAAAATTGAATAAAGCTTATCTTGTTGCTATTGGTAAACAGAAAGGCACAGTAATGTCTTCTCATTCTGTGAGGAGTAGCACAGTTTCATGTTTTTACCAGTTTCTTCTGATGGACCCAGAGAACGCCCTGGCTTTCTTCCCCTTTTACGCACAATCATTTCTGCTTTCTCAGCTTCATCCTCCTGAAAAAATAAAACAGAAGCGAGTAAGGCAAGAACAATTTAATTTAATCAGAATACAGACATTTTTCATTACATATAAACTTACAAATTAAAATGGTTGCACTTACATTTGTTGTTTCTTTCTTATTAGATACGTCTGTACCTAAAAAGAAAGGACAAAACTTAATCCTGAACTTCAAACCTTTTGCCAATCAGTTTAAAAAGGAGTTCTTTCAAACTCTGTCAGCTCTGCATAAACACCACAGCTCAGAAAACTTTTAAAGTCTCTATCTAATTTAGAATACGACTTTGTTGTATTTTCTTATACACAGAGACTGGGACAATGAATGTTTTTTTAACTGACGTTAGTTATTGCTTTGCTGCAAATGTGGTTTTTTTTTTTTTTCTAAACAGAAAAGCAGAAGTTACTTACCCCTTTTAACTACTGTCAACCAATTACAGAATCCCAGAAAAATCTAGCTTGGTAGGGGCCTCTGGAGGTCGCGTAGCCCAACCTCCTGTTCAAAGCATGGCTAAATTAATCAATCTTATCACGCTGCTCGAGATCATCTTTAATCCAATTTTGAAAGTCTCCAAGAACACGTTCCCTCCAGGCAATCTGTTCTAGTGCTTAACTGCATGCCCATGGCAAAGCACCAAGAAGCTCAAAAAGACAATATTTAAAACCAGTCTAGTACCTGGTATGCAAGTTACATGACTTCCTCCATTGAAGTACTTCTTACCTTCAGTTCAGTACTTCTTACACGCTGGTCTAGGCACGTTAAAATACATTTGTAACCATGTGACCCATGTCTCAACCTGGTCTCTCTCTGTGGTAGATGCTTACCACTTCTACCCTGACTCACTCGATGGTAACAATGATTATTTGACAAAGCTTTTCAGCGTTGTCAAATGTCATTATCTGCAAAACTGCAAGGACAAAAATCCTTAGGTTGCTTCTCGTCTTGTATTGCTAAACAAAAGCAAGTTTTTATATCTTTTTCCCCCCTGTCATAAAACTGCTGCCTATTTTTGTGTTCTGAAAGCTACATAAGAGACAACACAAACTCTCAACTCATCACTGATAAGACTGATAGAACAAACAGAAGAGTATCAATGCAACAGATAAAAACTAGATCTCAAAGAACACAAACATATTCTAAAATTCACATACAAGTTTTCTGGAGTTCCTTCGTTACGGTTACACAGAAAAACTTTTACACAACAGCAAATGAAATAAAATGCAAAGATGTTTAACTATTCAATGAAGAAATGCAATAAAACATAGGACTGTCCACTGCTTTAAGTATTTTACACAAAGTTAAGCGTATTGGGTTTGCGTGGCAGTTTTGGTAGCCAGGGGACTACAGGGGTGGCTTCTGCGAGAAGCTGCTAGAAGCCTCCCCGTGTTAGCCGGCTCCAAGATGGACCCACCGCTGGCCAAGGCCGAGCCAATCGCAGTCATAATGCCTCTGGGATAAACATGTTAAGAAGGGGAAAAAATGACAGAAGAAGAGGGATCTTTGCAGACAGAGAGCGAGCAAGATGTGAGAGATTCACTGGCAGGGCCGGGGGGGCGCCACGGTTTTTTTCCGGGCGCCCCGTGGTGCAGCCCATGGGGAGGCCGGCTGTCCCCTGCAGCCACGGAGGGTCACGGGGGAGCAGAGACCCACCTGCAGCCCCGTGCGGATCCCACGCCAGAGCAGGGGGATGCCCGAAGGAGGGTGTGACCCCGTGGGCAGCCCACGCTGGAGCAGGCTCCTGGCAGGAGCTGTGGCCCCGTGGAGAGAGGAGCCCAGGCTGAAGCCAGTTTGCTGGCAGGAACTGTGACTCTCCCTGGTCCAGCTGAGGAGGCGAGTGATAGAGCAGCTTGGTGGCCAGCTGCCTCCAGCCAGGGTCAACCCACCACAGCACATCTAACGTATGGCCAACATTTATTAGCTCTGTTGTGTTCACTTCCAATTCTGGTATGTTTCGGCAAATTTGTAGCAAAATGATTTTTGATTGACAAATACTCCATGTAAGTACAAGAAATGCCTTTCTTAACAGACACAACCCTCTCTTTAGGACGTGAAAGTATAGTACTTTTGCCTCAAGATACGTAGAAAAATAATAAGCTATAATATTTAAAAAACCTTAAACACGAGGTTACAGCAGCAACCGCTGATTGGTGTGGAATAATTTGTTTCAGTGCAGTGTCAGTATTATGGGAGGATGCTGCCCTCAGAAACCAGCTGTCTCTGAACTGTAGGAGTTGCACCGACTGACAGGAAATTCTCTGCTTCCCACGCTACAGGGAAGTCTGTCCCCATCCCAAACCCTTGTGCAGAACAGCCCAAAATTACTAGAACAAGTGAACTGCGCAGGGGCATTCCACTGTTTTCTTTCCACTGCCAGGTGTTTTCAACTCCTTTTCTCATATGGATGCTAACATATGATGAGAAGTTTAACTGTGTTAAGTGGATGAAGTATCCTCTCTCTGCAGTACCACTGTGACATCAGCCGCTTTTTACCTGGAAAACTAAATGTTACTTAACACAGCAAATTACCTGTTAAGTGTCTGGTTTTTTGAATGAAAAGCAAACCAGAAGGCACTTTTAACACCCTTCTCGCATTCTTATCTGTTTTCCTTGCAGCTGAGAGAAATCAAGTACCACACAACCAGCTAACCCTCCCAGACACAATTCCGAAGCATATGGATTAAAACTGCCGTTTTAACAAATGAGGAGAAAATAGGAAATAGTCCATACATGCAGTGCAGCCAGATTAATATCTCTGTAGAAACCCAAAGTTTTGGAAACTCCAGAAGATCTGTTTTGAAGACTCGTTTTCCCACATTTGCGGCATGAATGTTTGTATTTGTTTACAAACCATTTTTTAATCTGCCTTTCAGGTTCATCTGCTTCCTGACTGCATTTCAAAGTCTATTCTATGAATGGCCATAATGAAAAAGACACATTTAAACAACAGATGTCGTTCAGCCTCCACACACGTGAAAAATTAACTAAACCATCTAAAATTCAAAGTCTGACCTCTTACAGGTCACAGATATTTGAACAGGAAAAAGAAATAGACAAGTATCTCACTTTATTTGACTTTACATTTAAGCACTGAAAGTATATTTTTGAGTAAAGTTAAGCAATCACTTCCTCAAGACCTTACAGCAGTTGTGAAAGGGGAAAGACATATCCCCTCATGCTACCACTATGCTCTTTAAACACATTTTCACAGATAATCCAATTATCTGAAGAAAAATTGAGTATTTTTCCTACATGTATTTTAAAAAAATTACTGTAATAAGTGTGATTGATAGCTGCTGTATAATAGAAAATAAGCAGAAATGGAGAACAGACACTAAGAACCAGTCTGATGGGGTACCCACCCATCTCTGAAGCTCTGCCATGTGCCTACCACCCAAACTATTTTGTATATTCTGCAGTGCATTATTCAGCACTTAACAATCCTGCTGCATCTTTGAAGCAAATTCTTATCACGCTGCTCTTTTTTAACATTAAAAACTCAGTAGGAATGAGGGACAAGTCTTCGCTGTTCTGTTTACTCAGATGTTTTCACACACTGATAATACTGACTGCCAGAGATGGTATTTAGGAAGGACCCATGTGATTTTCTTGAAAAACCTCTTCTATTTCTTCCATCTTCCATTTCATTTGTTAAAGAAGATCTAATTTGCTTACCTGTTTGAGGTGTTTTTCCTCTACTCGCAAAGATAGGAAACTGCAGCTGAAATAAAAAAAAAGTGGGTGTTTTAATTAAAGTCAGAAAAATCCAGGGTGGTATTACATAAGCACAGAAACTTGCTCCCATTCATAGAATATATCTGCAAATCTAGAAAACATGAACATTCTGAGGAGCATACAGAAAGTTTGTACAGAGTTTAACATAACAGTTTGCCCATTCATGATAAAAATTTGAAAGGGGTCAAATCGGCCCACAAACAAAGTCATAGCAGTTTCAGTAACACGATTGACACTAAAGCCATTGCAATAAAAGACAGAAGTTAAAAGCAGTTTCAGTTAAATAGACTTTTGAAAACTTAAATATCAACAATGCAAGAAAAGTTTAGTGCAGTCACTTTATGTAATCACAAATACACAGAATTATAAATCAACAGAATTTTATATTCACCCACAATGCAGAACGAGCTATGTATAATTATGTAATCTCCTACGATGACTGTCAAAAACACCCAGATGCTTTCATCACTGAACAATGACACTAGGATGCCAATGCTTCGAGGCAGCAGCATGTTCTCAAAGCAGCGCAGGGGAAACTGCCATGTAAAGACAGTACCTCACTGTACAGGACCATTAACTCAGATGAAGACAGGTATGGCTCCTCCTGGAGCCAGCCTGGGACTGACTGACACTCTGATCAGTCATCACTAAGAGGTACAAGACCTTCAAAATAATTGAACTAGAACAAGATGATTTTGTTCCAGTACTGAGGATGTCAAGGTATTTCTAATTAATCCCCCCCTAATTTTGAAGGGGATTTAGAAACTGATTTTAATTCTTATTTGGAAAAAAACCAAAACAAACCAACCAACCAAACAAAACCCCCCACCAAACAAACAAAAAACCACCCCCAAACCCAAGAAAACCCAAAACCAAACAAACCAAAACCCCACAACTAAACCAAACCCCACCCCAACAACAAAACCACAAAAACAACCCCCAAAAACCCTGAACACCAAAACCCACACCCATTCAATTTACATTTCATCGAATTAATACTGGGGGAAAAAATGCTTAGGAAAGATTAGGAATTCTGAAACAAAACTCCACCAGGCTTGTAGAGGGGACAGGATTCAAAGGGCTGTCCCTGCAGTGTTACAGGCAGAACAGGCAGGGTCGAGAATTCCTGCTACCTACAGCCTAGGTAAACTCCCAAAACTTCTGACACTCATGCCAGCTGGTGCATCACCAGGCCAGCAGGCAGAAAACATGAGTTTCAATGCAGCTTTGCTTTTAAAATCGCCTCTTTTCTATGCAGTAACTTGGATTCTGACATACAGGAATTTCCAACAGAGGAGTCTTCCAACAGATTAAATCCAACTAGTCATACTCCACAAATATGCCTGATCCATTACTATGCTGTGCTGGAATCCCACTGCGGTACAGAAACCCTCCCAACAGAATACTGTTTTAGCAGTGAACATATGTCACGTGGGTTAAGAAATGAATATACTCCTGAGCTTTAAAAGATCTCTTCAGTTACTAACCAGCATATGTCTACCTTTAGAATGAACTGTAGACATTGTAATACGGGTAATACAACTGCATTACACAAGAGTTACCATCAGCAATTATTATGACACGTTCAGTGGTGAAAAAAGACCAAAATCCCAAGTTTTTGAAACAAAGTCACCCTTGAACTTCAGGCCAAAATTACTCTCAGCATCAATTAAGAGATGTGTGCACACAATCAGAATTTCACCCTAAGTAAAAGTGTTTGCTACCCCACGTAACGCTTAGATTATGTTGTACAAAGTTTGATCCTGTTGGGTTATTTGCTGTTTTCAGACTTAAAGATATATTTTGCTTACAAAGTTGAATTATATTAGTAGATATTACTAATAGTTTTTGTTTGCTTAGACTGAACTCAATTATCAAGTTCTTCGTAAGATGTTTCTGAAATACTGTTAACTGTTAAACAGATAAACGGCTTGTTACCGTGTTTAACCGCACCCAAACAAAATAAAGGCACTTACATTCCCAGTGCTCATATCAGCTTTTGACTCCCCACCTGAGGGAAGAAATATGAATTCAGAACTTGAATGTCACTATTTTCCTCGTTTTCCCACACAGGTATTATGAACAACTTACCACCAGGCTGTACAGCTTCAAGAGGGTATTTACGAGGCCTTCCCCTTTTCCGCTTCACTATTACAGGTTGATTTTCCTATTAAAAGTGAGGGATAAAAATAGTTTAGTTACTGTAATTGACATCTAGCATTTGAGCAATATAACACAAAGATGGCTGCTAACTTCATAACACGATAGTAGCAGTAGTGCTTGTCAGTTTAAAAATGTAGATGGGGCAGGTTTCACACTGCCTGCTGTGAAACCTACTGATATCGCTGAAAAGAAACAAGACAACTCCCAGTTATAAAAAATTCTCTGTGGCTGGCCTCAGACACAAAGCATATTTAAGAACACTGTGCCTTCTGCCCCCTTTCCCACAACAACTCTTGCTGCTGGCTTACCCTGTATCTCCCACCGCACCTTTTCAGTTTTATGAGAACGCCAAGCTCTGTACCTTCTGAGCCCTTTTCCAACACCATATAGCACAGACTACATCTTGTAAGAGTTGAGCACGTGCTATTCAACAGTCAGTATCTTAGTTATCCCAATACACACATCGCTGACATTCTCCGTATTAGCAGGGCCTTTATTAAAGAAAAGGACCCTTACTTTGAAGTTAAAGTTGTCATTCAGAACTCGAAGTAACGAATACGGTCAGATGTTCAGATTACAAAATGGCCAGTAATAGACTTTCTCCTATTTACAAGGAAAGAAGGCTAAGTGCCACATGCAGCATTCACTGAAGTCTAGTGGTGTCCCTCTGCAAGGGATCTTAGTGACCCAAGCCTTGCGTGAAGAAAAGTAACAATTTATTTTTTAAAATTTCTTCCACTTCCAAATTAGAGGCAAAAAAAGCAAATGACAAAACCCAACGTGTATTATGAGAACTGTGTCCATTTCTAGGGGACAGCAACAATTTTAATCTCTAGGGTTCAAACATTTGCCTACAACCACCACTGCAGAGTATCACAAGTATATGCCTAAGAGATAACAAAGTTCTAACACTGCTGAGTGATAAGATTTTTGTAAAGCCAAGTCGTATTTGCTAGTGACTAAACTGTCCACATCTCAATTAAAAGGTTTTTCAGAAAACATGATTTCTATACAACTCCATAGTGTCTTTCTGTACAATTTATTAAGTACTATTAAACGTAGGGAGTTACTTCTACTTCAGCAATCAACCACTGATGTCTTACGGTCTGAGTTTACACTTTGTGACACAGAACGACGTGAGTCTCTTGTGCTGCGAAGTACATATGTTTTCACTGCTATTTCTCCGCTGAAGTCTTAATACTGCTGTCAACAGACTACAAAGTACTTCTCTTCAGTGCGAACATGCATTATCTCAGTTAGTTAACATAAGACCACCTACCTCTGGAGAGTTTTCATTTGATTCCAGACCATGCTTTTCCTTTTCAGACATTTCCAGCTCAATGGTAAATTCATCTTCACACATACAAAAGAAAAAAAAAAAAAAGAGAGAAACTGTACACCTTTCTTTTATTAGGCAAAGGTACGAGCCACACTCTCCACACCAAAAGCATTATTTCATTCTGTAGCCCAAAATTCCCTAGAAATTAACAGTATTTGCCTTGTAGCAACAACATATTGGTCTGCCAGACTGCTTCCCTAACACTGAATGAGACAGACAGGTATTTTAATTTAAGGAAAAAAATGAAAAAAGCTCAAGAGTGTGACCCATTGTAAAATAGTTAGATAAATACAAGCCACTATTCAATTTTCTCCATATTCCATGAAACAGAAAGCTGAGGATACAACCTCATTGCAGAACAGTTTCAAACCTGTCAGCATGCTAACCACAGAGATAAAACTATGGAAAGGTCAAACTAGCATTAAGGAAGATACTCACTTTGTTCACACAAAGACAGAAGTTACATCAAAGCCAATATTAACACTGCGGACACATCACCTTTGATTATTTTAGTGCAGTTAATAAGTCAACTACAACAGTGCTTTTTTTTTTCCTGATTGGTTTCTCTACAGAAACAAACAGGACTGATTTGGATGGTGATTACGTCAATCCTTTTCATGAAAGAACATCTCTTTTTTTGTGGTCAGAGTTAGGAGAAGTTCTTCTTGTCACATGTCTGTGATGGTGCTATTTTCCAATCTGCCCGTTTATTTGCAATGGGCTCTCCTACCCGAGTTACATACAGCAGCACAACTGAGTGGGTGGGTGACAGCACACCAGGAACATCAAATCTACTCTCCCCTGTGCTGAAACAGAGTTAATTTTCCTCACAGCAGCTACGATGAGGCTATGTTTTGGATTTGTGCTGAGAAGAATATCAATAGCAACAACTAAACCCAATAGTGTGTTAAGCAATGTTTATAGCAAGTCACGGACTTTCGGTTTCTCTTACTCCCCTGTCCTCCCAGCTTCTTCTCTACAAGAAGCTGAGGGAGGGGACACAGCCAGGACAGCTGACCCAAACTGACCAAAGGGACATTTCATGCCATAAAATGGCATGCTCAGTATATAAGTTGAGGGAGTTGGCTGGGTGTCAGTCAGCCAGTGGCGAGCAGTTTTATAATGTTTTTTTCTTCCCTTTTTCCTTTTTATTTTATTACATGTTAATATTCTCATTAAATTTTATTGTTGTTATTAGTAGCAGTATTAGTATTATTAATACCTTTGTTTTATTTAATTTACTTGCAATTATTAAACTGTTGTTATCTCAACTCCTAAGTTTCCCTTTCCTCTGATTCTCTTCCCATCCCACCATGGGAGCGGGGAGGTGAGCCACTGGCTGTGTGGTGCTTAGTTGCTGACTGGGGCTAAACCACAACACACCATCAAAGGAACTAGAATTAATGCATTTTTTGATAGCAGTAATAGAACAGGCAGCAACTAGAGCATATATGGAATATTTGCTGGGATTAAGCTCCTAATTTCTCTCAGAATCATTCAAATGGGAAGAAATCATCATTCAATATAGACTCAGAAAATTGCCCAGAACAGACTGTTTCATTACCTTTTTCTTCCATAGCACTTCTAGGAGGTGTATGCTTTACATCAATTTCTTTGGACACTTCTGCTCTATCACCTGAAATATCTTCCTACATTATTTTGAAACAACAAAGAAAAGAGCATCTTACTACAAATTTAAGATCACTGTCAGTTACTTATATTAAAAAAATCCCCACCCCCCAATATACAAGTAGTTATTTTAATCATCAAGATTTTGTAGTGTCTCTTAAATTATGCTGAAAAGCTTCACCAAAATAAATGGGTAAGATAGTCCCCCACATTCCGCATGTACTCTTAAAAAGAACATCTATTTTGTCCTGAATTCCTGTTCTGACTTAGAAGATAGCAGTGCAAACCCAAAACTCTGGTAAAGTCCGACACCCTCTTGCAGATCTCAGATCAGTATGACCATGAAGATGCTCAACTGACTGGACAGCTGGGATTCAGCAACGCTCCACATGATCCCAAGCTCCAACCTAACTACCGTGCAAATCTGTCCACCACGCCTCAAGGGATTCAGGGGCTGTGCACACCAACACTGACCCTTGCCTTTTTTTTTTTTTACACCCCCCTCCCCAAAAAAGTGAGTACCATTCTACAGTCAGTTATTTTGTATTCAAGACAATGCAAAAGTAGCTTACAGTTAATAATGAAAGTGCCTCCCAAAATAAACTGCTATAGAAATAAAACTGTAGGCTTCCACCTTATTTGCATTACAATTGCAGAACATTAAAAATAACTGTTCTTGAAAATACCTTGATGTTATCAGGTTTCGTTTTGGAACACTGACTTTGTTCATCATCTTTCCTCACATCCTGAGCAGTCAGCTGGTTGCCTGCAAAAACAAACAACAGTTCAAGTGTTAAAACACTTTACCTTCTGCATTTGTCAGATTTTGATGCTGCTTTTACACCAGCGCATCACTAGTGCGATCCAAAAGATTCTGAAAAGCAGTATCTTATTTACAAAAGTACTAGCAGTAAGTTATGCTAACCCTTCTTCAAAAAAGGGGAAGACAAAACAATGGCAAAAAATCCCATGTTCCTTGTATGTTATGGGTGGGGTTATTTGCTTGTTTTTAAAGCTAAGTTCAAAACTGAATTTTGGCAGGTACCACATCAAGAAATAAAACATCAACCTTAACTTCAACTCACCCAGAGACAAAGAAAGTAGTTAATGCTACATGGGACACTAATGAATACAGCATGGCTTTTAATTACTCACTGCATCAAATCAAAATTCTTTGCAATAGAATAACATTTCTTTTTTAAGTAAGAGTTTTTATTAATTCTCCTATTGTTTTTAAATTGTTGTGA
Source organism: Eurypyga helias (assembly GCF_000690775.1). Classification (NCBI taxonomy): domain Eukaryota; kingdom Metazoa; phylum Chordata; class Aves; order Eurypygiformes; family Eurypygidae; genus Eurypyga; species Eurypyga helias. The sequence continues at coordinate 3,340 of NW_010230335.1, read as the reverse complement.
TGCTAAAAAGACAAAAGCAGTTGAAGGCAGAACTCAAACAGATATTATACAGCCAGTCTCATAATAATTACATCAACAAAACATCCACCTTATTTCCAAGTTAACTTTGTCTAACCTCAGAATGTTTATGCCATTCAATGGACTGACTTCCTTCTCACTTTTTGCTTCTAGACAGATAAAAGGCTACACTAAAACTGAGTTCTTTCCAATTTAACAGAAGCATCCAGCCTCACAAAGTCTATTACATGCCTAGATTTTCCGCTGATGATCAGCTTCCCAAATTAACATTCTATGGCCCAGTTGCAGTTGTGTCGCAGCAGCCAAGCTTTACACAAATGCATGTAGTTTTGTATTACTTACATATTTCATTATCCATTGTTCCTGAAGATTTACATTGTATTCCTTTAGATCTATGTTCTTCAGTTATCTGGGTATCCAAGTTTTTCACCTACACATAAAATACACAGAAAGGTAACTCCCTACCTCTTTTATCCATGAAGTTTATAAACACAGAAGAAAGTTTTTCCTTCTAGCTACTTTCAAGTACAACATGCATTGAAATGGAAAGTAGCAGTATTACAAAAGCAATTTACTCCTACATCTCAAGTAATGCTACTTCTTCAGGACAGCACCATGAAAGAACTTCTGACTTGTAGTATTTTCAGAATTTCTATGTGATGTTTTTAGTGAAAAAGTCTGTTTTAATTAGGCACCCCACTATGTTCTTTAAAAGCAGTTTACCACGACAATTCAACCAAAACATTTCTGGATTTAAAAGGAGGACACTCTCCTATATGCAGAAAGAGAGTTAGAATCTCACTAGCACCAGAAACATGGCCAAACAGCATTTCGGTATAGTAATAAATACATTTACTACTCAAGTTTTAAAAACCACAAACATTTTTTTTAGCTTGTTCTCTCTGTTAAATGTTTTGTTTCTGGTCCACAAGAAACACTTTACATTTGCAACTTTCCCAGTCATCCTTTTTATATTTGTAAGCTCCATGTTCTTAAGAAATCCCAGTAGACCGCATAAAAAGAACAGGTTTCTAGTCCTGATCAAAGCCCCAAGAAAAAGTCCTTGTGGAGGACACTCAAGCTTCTCTTTTCCATCAGTTAACAACAGTCCTGAAATAGCCATAGACTGCTGAATAACAATACAAGATTTATTTACTTGTAAATTTGAAAGAATAATTAGGCATGAACCTACCAAGCTGCACAGTCTCAATATACACAGGCTCCACATGTACCAAAATAGTATTTTCCTTTAGAGAATATTCAATGTAAATAGAAGTAAAAGCAAGAGTGAAAAAAAAAAAAGCGCAGCAGACTTGTAAAAACAATGAACTTACATGAAGAGTTTCTCTTTCTAAAGCAATATTCCTCTGCAACAAATCTAATAAGAATAATAAAAAAATAATTAGAAAAGCTAAGCAAGAGCAAAGTACTACAGTACCCCCCCACTTCACCTCTCTGAAAGGATTCCAGAGTACCTGAAACTATGTAAAACTTACTTTCAAAGTTGGAAATGAGGCACCTGATATCTTCTGACAGTGTTTTTTTAAAAAAGAGAATATGGATTTCTAACGCATAGGATAACTGAGGATTATTTTATGGCTAAACTACAGGCAATCACAGGGCTGTTCTCCTTGAAATACTAATGACCCTGAAATTTCAAAGATAGTTCTAGCATTTGAATGAATCGGAATTTCATCCGTCACATCCTTAGATGTCGGATCATGGGATGAAGTAAACAGTGATGACAACTATAACATTATGCTTCCAGAGACCTAAAGTTTGCACAATTGTACTAACGATACCTGTAGCTGATACTGTGCATGTACGGAAATTGTATAATTGCTAGACTCTACCATATTTTAACTCTGGCTCCGATAAAGCAGAGTCTTAGCCTTCCGTATCAAAAAATGTGGAAAATAATTATGAATTATGGGAGGTGCTGAGAGCTCTGCACTTTTGAGAAAACTCCCTCACCTTCTAAGCCCTTTCATATAGATACATAAAGACAGAATCGTAAAGAAGCTGCTCCTTTGAGCGGTCTACAAAACACTTAAAAGTCTGATTCATAAGAGGCACTGAATGAATATTTTAATTAAAAAAAAAAAGCTGACAAAACATTCCAGGCAGTTTTCCTTTCAGCTACAGTAAGAACATAAACCTATGATCCAATAAACCCACTCTATTCTACAAAGAATGTAATTTGTAGCTCATTTCTTAAACCTACTTATTTTAGCAACAATTCTTCCACAGCTATACTGCTTAGCTGCACATCTTTCCATTTGTAAAGTAGTTTCAAATGAGCTTGATCCTACCCACTCAAACAGCAATGATTCGTTTACATTCCAAAGAATCTTGGACTACTAAACTACTGTGTCTGCTGTTCATACTCGTGACAGGACACACATTTGTCTTTTAAACAACTTCCTTTTACGTAAGTTGAGCTATACGTATATATGTACATATGTATATATATATAAAGAGAGATTATTGTGTGGTGTGGGAGAAAAAGAAAAAACCCTCTCCAGCAAGAGCTACAAAGCATTATTCTTCAGTGTGTGTCATACCCAACATGATTTACATAACAAATGGATTTTTCTTAAACATTTTACATGGAACAAGATTATCACAGCTAGTTCAATCTGCTTATTTTAAATTTTAAGTAGTGTCTGTCTGGGTGACTGAGTGATGTGAAGTGGCATGGTTTTTCAGGCACTTCAAAGAAACCTCACAGTTCAGAAAAACTAGTTCAAGTTTTGGATCTGCAGTCTTGAAGACCACATTCTTCTAACCCATTCTCAGGGTTTACATTTTCTTTCCTGTGAGCAGAGCATGTCTCATAACTTAGATGATTATACACCACTATTAAAACAGATATGTGAATTTGACCTACCCAAAAATAAAAAGGAATCTGAAGTTTTATACCAGTGCTCATCTCTCACCTTATTCCTACTTTTGTTTTCTATTTGGTAAATGGGTATTTTGGTAAGCATGTCTAAAAATGTTTAAGTGAGCCTAAAGCATGTCCTTTCACAGCATTTAGACTTTAAGATACAACAAGAGGAAATGCTTCTTTAACCTCTTCGGACTCTGTATGCAGCAGTATTGCTGGTACCTCTTGGAATTCACTGTAGTTTTTGTTACTCCATTAACTGAGGATTAACTCTGATCTGGTAGTGTTGTAAACAACTTTGTAATGCATCTGGAGCACAAAATCCATCAAGATGGGAACAAAGTAGGGTTTGTTTCTGCTTAAACAGGAAAGCCAAAGAATTGCAACACACTTAAAAATAATGTGGTTTTAGGAAACAGGGAATTTTTTTTT
>NW_010230334.1:61507-75091 GCF_000690775.1 Eurypyga helias | reverse complement strand
CCGGCGCAGGGCGGTGTAGGGTGGGAAGGGCCGGGTTATCCCCCCCCGCGTCGTGTGTGTATTGGAGAGGGGGGGTGATTCTGCTTCTCCTTCGTCTCCCCCTCCCTCTCTGCCCGGTGTTTTTTTCTTGCAGAGATTGGGTGTGCAAAACTTCGCGCCGGGAAGGTGGTGAAAGTTAGGAGCGAGTCCTAAAGGAGCGTTTTAGCGAGGCTTTGCTTCAGCCAGTGCCCTTTTGTCTGTTCTTCCCCTCGTCCAGAGCCATGGATGTGAAATACACACGGCCCACATGAGACCTGTGCATGCGAATTGAGATTAGTGGGTTTTTTCACGGCACTGGTTTTGATGCTGGAGCTGTCTGTGCTCTGTAAAATGTAAACAAACATAATCTGTCGAGCGTTTCATCTGCCTCGATAAGCACATGGGAGAAGTTGTGATAAATGCAAGTAGCTGGTGTTAGTGCAGAGTTCCTATTTGTAATTTTTGTGGGGAGTGAAGGGGAAGACCTTCACACAGTACAGTCTTTCAGCCTGCACTCTGGGGAAATAAAAGAAGGGGAAAAAATGGGTGAGTGAAGAGCCCTTGTGCTAGACTCAGAGAGCTGTTGAATTGAACAGCTGGCATTCAGGCTGCAGGCTGGACTCATGTCTTTGTTGTCCCATCACAGTTTTTGACCAAAAAAACCCCAAAACCCAAACGTGTGTTGTGCTCTTCTTAAATACTTTACAAACAGATAGATAGTGCTAAGAAAAAGCTTTGCTTACCGGGTTTACCGAGTAAGTATTTCTAAAAACGGTCCCGGTGAACACTGCAGCCTGTGTATACCGGGTGTAGAGCTCATGTTATCACAGCTCATGGTTATAAACGAGTCAGATTCCGTCTGTAGCAAGAAGTTTATAATGACAGCTTATTAGGAGACCGCACATAACAGCAGGTTTGTCTCTTCTTAAGTGTGCCTCTCTTAGCCTGGAGAGCTGTACTTTCAAACTGATTCATGACATTATTTCAGTGGGGGCTGGACTGGGTGGTGAGAGGCTGATTAGTCTTTGCTCTGTTGTCCAGACTGAAAAAAAAAACCCAAAAGCCCCTCTTGTGAAGGCAAAAGGCTTCTTTTAGAAAAACAAGGTTGCTGTTCAGACTTTCCTACATTTTATCTCGGTGTTGGCGCTTACATGGTGTGTGAGTAGATTATTTGTGTGTGTGTGTTTGCTCTGAGGCACAGCTTTCAAACTCTTAACGTTTACAAACTGATGAATGAGAGGGTGGTGAGAATGTAAGTAAAGGGGAGGTTTTTGAAGTCCCTTCCCCCCATCTGATTAGCACTATCGTGATGAAAGATAGCATGAGCTACAAATGCCTTTAAAAAGAGGAAGGGGTGGATGTAATTTAAGGTGATTTAAAGTTAACTCCAAGCACGTACTTAACAATATATTGGGATGTTTAATACAGTAACCTGGTAGTTGATTGTTATTCTGCATCTGTGTGGGTCAGATTACACTGACAGTCACCAAAACAAATGAAAGTGTTTGATCGAGTTTTCTTCATGGATGCAGCTGACCATGTGTAATACAATCTTGGAGAATAATTTTTCAACTTTCCTGATGTTCTGTTTGATGAAAAGAACAGAACAATTGAAAAAATGAGGTTAAAAAGCTTGGTCTCCTAACTAATCTTTTCCTCCACCCAGAAGCTAGATTCATGAACAAAATCAGGTAGGTTTGAATTACACAGTGAATCTCCAAATGAAAGATGCTCCTGGGTCCTTCTCCGTATTCCTGTTCCACCTGATCTCTCAGAAGTGTTGAGCACCGGTTGATGTAATTGAGTTTATTGGAGCTCAGAAAAAATCTCTGCTACTGACAGCAACTTTAAAAAACAAAACTTGTTTCCATCTCTCTAATCTCTTTCCCACAAAAGTACTGAGAGAACAGGCTTTGTAGTAGGTTCTGGATAACAATGGATCTGAGCTCTGCTGGATACCGAAGAGAATTCCTAAGTTTTGTTTATATAAAGAAGAGTATGCAAAGTTTTAATTATTATAAAAAGTATTCTAGAGTTTTCAAATGTATTCAACGCTGCCTTAATGATTGTGCATGTAAATGCCCTGTAATTGAAAGCATCCATTTATGGGTCTGACTTGCTAAGTGAGCTGTAAATTCTGCTTTTCAGATTGGATTTAATGACTTTTATCGTAAAGCCACAAACTGGTTGTGAACTGTGCCGAGAGGCAAACAATACCTAAGCTTACTTTGCCAAAATATTTGTAATTGTTGATTTGTTAAACTGAATTGCTGCAGGTCATGCGATGGGATTAGTTTTTTGTAATAGAGTGGAGCGTACAGGCAGCCCTGGGTTCAATACTCTCTGGGTTAGAAGGAATTGGCTACTGCAGAAAACCTTCCTAAATACTGCTCTCCACTTCCAGGAGAGAAATCGTGTTACAAACAGTAAGGCTTTGTTCCATATGACATTTGATTATGATTATGTGTGTTTGACAGCCATAGTGTGAGGTAAGACCAGGAAGAGACCGTGAGAGTGCGATTCCTGGGTCTCCTCTGGGTTTAATCTGGGGCTCAAACTTGGTTTAATTAGAAGGGAACAATATGAGCTTGCTGTAAGACAGTTTGATGCAGAGCGAACTCTGCTTGTCAAGGGGATGGGAGGGCTAGCTGCTTGAAGAACATCTGCCCAGTGTAGTGTAGTCCTGTTTTGAAGGTGAACTTGCATTAACTAATAGCTAAATGCAATTATTTATGGTTTATTGAAGTGGAGAAACAGCTAAGATCTACAGATAAAAACTGAAAGAGGTACCTAGGTACCTGATAATCAGCTCTGTCAGTTGGCTGAGGAGTATTTATTTTCTAAAACAGTGAACCTGACATTTGCCTGTTAGACATGGAAAATTTTAGTCAAAACACATGAGGTGAGAAGGGCTTATGTGGTTTGGAGTGGTTATTCAGTGATTTTGTGGGGCTGTTAAGGTCTGTTAGTTTTAAAGAGCGGTACTGTCAGGTTATTCGTAATACCCACTATGTGGAAGAAGTTTGCTGCTTTGTAGAGGCAGGTGGATTGGCCAACTGCAGTTGTAATTTTCCTCTTTTGTAATTCTAGCAGACTTACTAAAATACATTGGTCCTATTAGTAGTTTAATCAAAGGTCGGTAAAACTAACATCTCTCCTTTCTTATGTGTCAGTTGCATGCAATTTTAGTGTACTTTGAATGCATGTGTTAATAGTGTGCTAATTTTCTAATAGCAATATGGCTTTTCATTTTTAGATTTGTCTGTAACTTGCAGTAGTCCTTACTAATTGAAGAAAAATCCAGCTTTTTCATAACATCATGGTTGTGCTCATTTTCGTTCTGCATATGAGAAACATGACTTTTCTCATTGGGTTCATAACCAAACTTCATGAAATTAGAGGGAAAAGGCCTGCTTTCAAGGTAGTGCATAATTCTGTTTTCAACGAGCTGCATAAGGATAATACAGTTATGCAGCATTTCAAGATGCATTGCAGTACTAGAGCGTAATAAACTTAGTGTGTAAATTGAGTCTACGTGCAGGCATGTTTCAAATTCTCATTCTAAAGCTGACCCAGGGGCAGAACTGTCTTTGCTAATGGCCCCCCAGATCACAAGCAACCTGCCTTTAACAACTTCTGCTGGTGTCAGAGCTGGAGCTGGACCTTGGCTTTACTTCATGGAGCTTTGGCTTGTGAGCTGGCCAGATGGAGCTGCCGGCCAGATGGAGCCCCTTGGGAAGGGAGCTCTTCAGGGCCACTCCCCACTGCTGGCCTAATTGGCTGAAAAGCTGAACTGGGGTGTGGATCTGAGGGCATTGCTAAGGAGGGCTAGATTCCCCTTCCCCCAGCTCTCCACCCCCACCTTCCCCAAAGCAAGAAAACCCCCAAAACCAGTACGGCAATATCTGAAGTTGCCCTACTCTGGCCTGAATATGAGGAGAGAGGGATGGGCACCATCCCACCTTCTTGTGTGGCTGTTCTTTGGGAAAGGGTGTATGAGGCAGTAGGTTTGAGCTGCTCCAGTATGGCAAGACCAGGTGTCTCTAACATGCATTTGTGGGAGAAGGAAGAATTAACCCTTCTGGAATCCCAAAAGTCAGTTTTTGGCGGGATTCTGGGCACAGTAGAAGTGTCTTCTCTGTTCCACTGAGTGCTTTAACTAGAGTGTATTCTATCTGAAAGGGAAAAGACTGGCTTTGATTTTAGTTTGAACTTCATACAGAATTCAGATTTCCTGCAAGTTGAGATCATTAACACTGGGGAAAACTTTCTCAGATTCCGCGGAGAATAAGCCGTCTCCTTGTTGTTTGGAATAACACAGCCTGAAGCAGGCCATAAATTAGTTCTGGTTTGCTTCTCTTCAGTGCAAAAGGAAATACTGGTTTTATCATTTCTCTAAGTCTCAATGACTTTGGATTAATATAGGAGACATATGCACTACTGCATAAGCTATGCCCTTTAAAACTTCAACTCAGTATTGTTTAGCCTAACATAATGTCTTGATGTTGCCTTAAATGGACTGTGCTTCTACTCATGTTACTTTATTCTGAAGCATTTAATATTGCAGGGATGTATGTGAACAGAAGGGGTAGATATTCCCTCCTCTGTTGCTGAAACTGATAAAGAATCTTGTTCAAATTCCAGAATTAATGAAAAAAACATTGCCTTTAGAAAAAAAAATCAGGAAAGTGGGACTAAAATATGGAGGAAATGAAGTTGTAGACTCTCTCAAATGGCACAAATTATTTTCCTCGATGTTCTTTCCTCAGGAGCTTAACTTCTGTCCTCTTTATTCCAGAAGAACTCTTGCAAATGAAATCCCTCTAAGCCAGAATGCCTCTAGTAAAATCAGGAGAGATCAAATTTCTTTATTTCAAGTTTAAGATGAATAGGCAGACTGATATGAAATATGTTGCATAAGGCTTTAGAATAAATCAGCCAGAAATCACTTGATATTTTTGGTAGTACCAGCGTGTTTATAGTATGTTCCAGACGCTCAGGAAAGGAAAAATTTCCCTTGAAGGTTTTAGTCTGTTAGCATGTTGCCCTTAAGGTTTTCTTCATCTTTTATGCTTGTTTATTGCTGGGATCATGGGCTTAATATTTAATACTTGTTCCAGAGAACCATAGTAGAATGGAGTGATAGCAGACATGACTTAAGCTGTGCCTTTAAAAGCTGCCAACCACGACACTGTTTGATCAACTGTAGAAACGTGTGTGCGTCAGGAGACAGAGATGAAACTAATACCACCAAAGTTAGGCAATTTGTAAGTTTTCCAGTATTAATCTGTTGGGAATAACAGCACGTGCTCCCCATGTTCCACAATCTAAGAAAACACTCGTACCTCTCTGGGCAACAGAGTGAGTACTCCCTGAGTATTCAAAGCTGCCGTTTTAAGGCACATTTCAGAGACCCTGGAAAAGGATAAAATGGTGGAATTCACCTGTGCTGTATTGCACTGCTGCCTTGGTACTAATAGCTCAACTGTAGATGAGCTCAGGAAGAGGTCTTGAACATCACCCAGCAATTTCGTCAGAGTCCCAGTATGTTGGTGTGTTGTCATGGGAATACTGCACTGGAAGGTAAAAGATCAGATTTGGGCGGTGGTGTTGGGCCTCAGTAGAAGAGTGGGAGCACAGGGGGGACAGCGCACAGAATAAGCAGTGGCAACTCACATTTAAAGTCCTTAAAAGCAAAGGCGTAAATGAGTAGTCAGTTTTTGGAGATGGGTGGTTGTAGACTGCAAGGAAAACACAGGAACTGTAGCATGAGGACTAAGATACATCGTGTATTTAGCCTGTATTTAATCTGTGGCCATTTTAGCAATATGGAAGTATTTCTTGCAGTGTTGGCAAAGATTGTTTTTGGGTGCATTTGGGGAAAACGCATTTTATGTCTTTTTGTGGTTGAAGACAGTGTGCAAGGAAAAAGACCAGAGGAATGTTTTTACAAGAGGCTAGTGTCAACAGTGACAGTGTATGAGGGTGTGAGTCTTCAGGAACAAAGGCCAAAACTCCTTACGTTACTGTATCAATTTGAAGGCAAAAGATAGGCGTGATGAATTGAAATGGGATTTGCTGATCAGAAATCCTCAGCAACAGTGATTCCTACACCCATTGGTGTAAACACAGTGTCTGAGGCTGCCCAGGTGGATGCAGCTAGAACCCAACACAAGTGTAGAGCTTCTCATTTTTATTTGAGCTCCTGCCAGATGTTTGGCAGCCGGAATCACAGAATGGTTTGGGTGAAAGGGTCATTTAGTCCAACCCCACTGCCATGGGAAGGGATACCTTCCACTGGACTAGGTTGGTCAGACCCCTGTCCAACCTGGCTTTGGATGTTTCCAGGGGTGGGGCAGTGTCTTATCCTGTGCTGTCCACCTTCTGTCTCCCAAGTTCCTCATGGGGTGTAGATTTCTCCTTTGTTCTTTTTATTTTAATTGTAATGTTGAGAGCATTACAATAAGTCCAAAAAGATAAGTGAAAAGATAACCATAGACTGATACAATTTTTCTGTGGTCTTTAGATCAGTCCTCATGCAATGTCTTCAAGTACCTGTAATTTAATTAAAATAGTAAAGGTTTCAGGCTTGGCATCTGTTCAGAGGGTCACCCCAAACTGTATGAGCTGCATTCAGATACTTTTTGTGACAAAAGGCGGATAGTCGTCTCTTTGAGGGAGGGACATGGTTGAAACGTATGGAATCACGAAGCTTGTCGACGAGATGAATGCGAACAGTCCTTCAGCAAAGCTTGCAGTGATGGAACAATGGGCACTTTCTGACACTAGAAAGAGATAGATCAAAACCACTAGAAGTACTTATTTAGAGAGTGGGCAGTTAAAGTGGTGCTGCCTGCCACAAGAGGTTGTGGAGGCAGGTTCCAAAAGTGGTTAGATGACTTTGTGAACAACAGGTCCATAAATGGCTGCTAAAGGGAATGGGTAGGAATGTAGCCTTTAATTTCCTAGTGTAACAGTGAAGGGTTATGAGTAGGCTACACAAATCAGCCAGACTCATGTGCTTTTCCTTGAGTAGCCTGTATTCCCACCTTTGGAGGCGAGTGCTGGGCTAGATGCACCACTTTTCTGACCCAGTAGGGTATTACTTATTTGCTCCATATTACTGCTTTTTCCTTACATAATTTGCATTTATCAAAACGGCTTAGATTTCAACTTAGCCATACCTTGCACTTTGCAGTGGCTCCTCTAGGCTTGGAAATGGGTGCCACTTTTGCATAAATTAAACAGGTTGAAATATTCTCCTGTGAGTACTCATCACAATCAGATGAAGTTCTAAGCTGAATGAAGTCCTGTCCTACTTGTGTCACATTCTCTGTGCTCACCCTTTGAAAGGTGTGGGGCCGCTACTGGAATAACTTAGTGAAATTCTTATTGATAGTCCTGGTGGATCACTGAAGTGGCAAAACAGTGTCTAGAAGGAAGAAGTTAGAGCCTCCCAGACTCTTGGTCGGCAGCTGTGGTGCAAGTTGAGTGGTTTTCGTTGTTTTGGTTGGTTTGTTTGTTTTTAAATAGCTGCTAATCATTGTAATAAAGGGCTTTTTAAGGATGTCCCTTTGGTGGTTTAAAAAAAAAAGCTAATTTTCAGTGAGGGAGCAGATCAGCCTTTGCTTCTGCAGAAACTCAATTAGCAAACATCTGTAAGGGAACTGGTTAAGTATAATATCTGTAAATTTCTGAGTAGAATTCATTTGAGCTGACAGTCTTTTGAAAATGGGAGGAGGTTTTTTTGCCTCTTGAGTATGTTAAAACAGTATAAGAGTTCAAATATAAAGAAAAAATGTAATGTATGGGGTTTCTAAATTCTTTCCTGTTGCAAGACTCAAATCGCTCAATGTGCATTTGAAGCTGAAAGGCAAATCTTAGTTTAAAAAAAAAAGCACTGGAGAATACAGAATGTGCTACATAGATCAGTGTTACATCTTAAGGGAGAGAATACTGCAAAATTGGACACCTCATCACAAAGGGTATTGTAAAGGTGGAAAATTAGATGAAAGCCTTGAGAATGTTTAGAGGGTCTGGAAGAATAGGCAATTTACCTTGGTGGTAAATGAGACCCTACTGAAGTGTGTGTTTTATAAGGCTGACAATCAGAGGAGTATTCTGGGGCATTGAAAGGTGTCAAATTTAAAGCTAAATAACAGGAAATCCATTTATGAAGCTCACTGACACATAATATACGTGGGAAGAATTGGTGTATGGGTAAGCAGTGATACTGGTACTTGGTTGCCTGCATCTGTCAGCATTGAATTTAATGTTCCGATATTACACCATCAGTTGCTAGTGTTTAAAACGTGATCTATGCAGCGAAAAAGGCTGATCCTCTTCAGCTTGGTCTTTCTGAATCTCTTGTGTATGCCTCTGAAGCATTTAATGCTGGCCTTGCTCAAAAGCTGAAGTCCCTGTGAAGCTCAGGGTGACTGCAGTTCCCTGTTTCAGAAACCCACTGTGAGTGTTTCTTAAAACAGCAAGGCCATGCAAGCCTCCTGTTCCATCTCTGCAGCAACTCAGTGTACTGCACGAAGGGTCTAACGTTTTTGACTCCCAGGCCTGTGAACAGTTCCAGACATCAGGGAGTAAGACTGCTTAATTTGGCTTTGCCACCGAAATAAATGATCTAAATTAAAGTACATGCCCAGGTTGCGTTTCCAGCGATGCAGCCAATGCTGACACGGCTGTTAAGGGCTGGAGTCCTCCATCCACACTCCTGTAACTCGCCTCACATCAGCCTGAGTACCATGTATGAGCTGGTGCAGCTTGTTAACCTGAAAGACAACTAACTCAGCAAAAAAAAAAACCTGGCCAGTTGTTACTTGGTTATCTAGCTGAGTCTCTGTGCTTCTGATAGCTTTCATCAGGCCTGGTGCTGAGGTGGTGGTGGTGCCGCAGGAAAGAAAGGAGGGAGACCTGGGCTTCCTGTGGCAGGAAGCTGTTGCATTGGCTTGGCTTTCCAGAAAACTGCACGCTGAGCGTTCTAATCGGTGTTTAATTTTAAAATGTTGGATATCAAATTTATCTTTCTTGTTTGCTGCAGGCAGGACTCCAGTGCAATGTTTTTGCAAGCTGCAAAACCTGCAGTCTGAAATACTGGGGACAATTAGGTAATCATTTCACATTATTGAAAGAACAAAAGTTCTTTTCATATTATAGGTTTGTGTGAAAATTAATGCTTTCACTTTTTACCAAGGCCTTTACTGACAGGACAAGGGGCAATGGCTTTAAACTGAAAGAGAGTAGAATTAGTTTGGATGTTTTTTACAGTGATGGTGGTGAAGCACTGATTGCCCAGAGAGGCTATGGATGCCCCATCCCTGAAGTGTTCAAGGCCAGGCTGGATGAGGCTTGGAGCAACCTGGTCTAGTGGAAGGTGTCACTGCCCATGGCAGGGGGGTTGGAACTGGATGGTCTTTAAGGTCCCTTCCAGCCCAAAGCATCCTGTGACTCTGATTTAGGATCAATTATTTTGAACCTCTAGCGTAAGGGTACCACTGTTAATCTTGAGTCCCTGTTAATTAGAACCTTGTCTCCTTGACCCCAGAAAACTACAATTTTTGCTTCAGTTGCATTTTCAGGTGCTCTCAGAAGCTGGTGTGTGGAGGTGTAATATACTTGAAATGGAATTGTTATTCCTACTGAATGTTCTGTTTTGTGGAAGTTGAAAATTTACGATTTAAAGTTACGTGTAGAATACAATCTAGTGTTTGACTTCTTCATCCTCAGTGAAACAGCAGAGACATGATAAGGCATAAATTAGGTATGAATACTGTATCCTGATGTATCCCAAATCAACCATGCTGTTTTGAAGATGGGACGCTTCCGTAAGGTGAAATTGATATATTTTGGATAGAAGTGGTGGAGAGGCATGTAAGCTCCCTGGAAAGCTCAAATTGAGTAGCCCAAAGGTAGTGTTAGCCTGTAGCTAAAGCGAGGTAATTTTATCTGACTGAACTAACTTAAACAGCTTGGAAATAGGGTAACTTTCTGGAGTTCAAGTACCCATTTGTTGCCTGGAATTGAGGCTGGTTTTGACTTCAATGCCATGCTTCTATCCCTAGGACCATTGCATCCTCAAGCAGTTTCTAGCAGCAGTCTACCTGAAATAATACAGTCGATTTGGGGCTTATGTTTTAATACCTAAAACTAGCCTAATAGATGTTGAAAAAGCAAGATTTTTTTTTTCAAACAGGCTATCATTTCTCTTTTAAATGATGTGAAGTGCAAATTGCAGTGAATGCTAAACACAGCCCAAGTTGTAGCATCTCTTCTAACCTTTCATTTTATATAAACATCCTAGTCAGGTGGTTGATACTGAATGAAAGTCTGTCAGAATGGACAACATAGTTCTGCTGCTCAGGTGCCTGCAAACTAAGACTTTAAATATCCTTTAATGAATTTTGAAAACTTGATGATTTTAAGTACTGCTAGTTGAGAAGATTTATTAGCTGTAGGCCCTTGGCCTATAGACTGAAAGATGGGAGTCAGTTTACGAATAAACTAAGTGAATTTGAAATCTGTGTCCCTAGGTGAACAAAAACGGGTAGTTATTTAAAACATGACAGACAAAAGGCTCGTGAAATGGCTGGCTGTTGGAAGACTTCTGTGAAGCCATAATGACTAAATGACATTCCAAACACAATTTTGCTTGCTAAATTAATTTGAAGACAGACAGAACATGCGTATGTGTGTATGCAATTTGTCAATCACTTGTGGAAGATTTTAATAAATGACTAAAACCAGCAAGACTAGGTGCAAAGCTAGGCTCAAGTTAACTTTTATATTTTGTGGAGTTGACTTTAGCCAGGAGACTTGAGGAAAAATGAAATGTCTAATCCAACAGTAACCTTAGTCTGCACTAACTGTTGAAGAGTCTACAACAAACTTGCATTTGAACTTTATTGATGAAGTACCTAAACATGATACAGACCACTTCTGAGCTATTATCTGCCTTGTTTTGGGATGTGGTGTCCTGTGGCATTCAGTAATGAAAGGTCCTAAGTGAGGTATCTGTTTCATGTGAAACCTCAATGCTGATGTGTCTATTTTGGTTTGTGTTTTAGGGATCAGACGGGAATCTCTAATTTATTGCTTGCTGAGTGTTCTGTCTGGTGGAAGTCATGTCATCCATATTGCCATTCACTCCACCGGTTGTGAAGAGACTTCTGGGGTGGAAAAAATCTGCCGGTGGCTCTGGAGGGGCTGGTGGTGGTGAGCAGAATGGGCAGGAGGAAAAGTGGTGTGAAAAAGCAGTGAAAAGCTTGGTGAAGAAGCTAAAGAAAACCGGACAGCTGGATGAGCTTGAGAAGGCAATTACCACTCAGAATTGCAATACAAAATGTGTGACGATACCAAGGTAAGTGCTGTTGTGTTTGAAGTTGTTACAACCACCTAAGAAATGACTAAGAGGATGTTTAAGCCAGAGGATGTTATCCTCTGAGCAGATGACTAAAACATCAGTTGCATGCTTTTGATTCCTTAAAACCTATTTTGGTTTTATATAGTGCTTGCTTAAAACTGAATCACATGCTTTGTGAAGTCACAGTTTCTAATAATATCATTTCAATTTTTGTTGTTACGTAGATTCCAATTTGTATGTGTTCTCATGGTGTCTAGCACAGCTTTTGTTTTGTAGCACTGCCTTATGCTTTTATGTAATAACCCTGTCTATAATCGGAGGGGCATACTTGAACCTACACTTTCACTTAAAAAAAAAAAAAGACTAGTTTTTCCTTGGTCAACACTTCAGTCATCTAATTTTCAGTTGCATCTGTTAGTTTCATTTAAATTGCCTAAGCTGCATCCATTCTCCCTTTTGAAGGGAGGATTTATCTTTGGAAGCAGGTTGTCTGCAGACCAGTTTATCTACTACAATTATTTGTTACTGGTTAATGAAAATGCTTTTTATTAAATAACTTGGAGTATTTTCAGAACTGCTCTTCTGCTCCTGATATGTATATAAAGTCAGGTGAATGACTTGCATTCTACCCCTTTGACTTTCTCAATTCATAGCAACTGCTGTGCGAGAGGCAAGGGTTATGTTTGTAAGTATAATGCAGCCTGCTCTCGATTCACGTTGTGCAGAAATCCCACTGAGGTGTCTGTGTAAGCTTATTATGTACAACTGGAGTATCAAATCACTTCACAGGTATGTTTTTCTATGAAAGAGATGGAGGATCTTGTGGCACAGGAATATTCTGGGTGCTTAGCCCCTCGACACTTAAAATAATTCCTAGGGGAGAGAAACAGTATCTGGCTTATGTTCTTTATTCTGTGTTAGCACATTCATCCCCGCTACTTCAAACTTTGTATTAATCATAGCACAAACTAGATTTGACTGGTGTCAGTAATGATTTCCATGTATCAAATACGGTACAGCTGTTATCAGATAATGGGTTTAGCATTCTTTTTTAGATTTGACACAGCCTTCTGGAAAAATCATGAGTATGCTCTGAATGAATGACTAATTCTGTTCTCTCTCTTTTGTATTCACCTTTTGTTTCGAATGCTGCCCTCTGCTTGTATTTTCTTCCCTAGAGCAGTCCCAAAATTCTCTGGGTTTCCCTTCTGCTTTCTTTCTTTTGCCAGCTGGAAAACATTCAGAAATAAATTATTGGAGCTTTCTTGTCTTAGTGTATGTCAGTAGACTAAGACTGGAACCTGTGGGGATATATATTTCTTGACATGACATGAGACAACTCTGTGTATTTAGCAAGACTTTACCATGACAACGACGAAAATGCTTAATTGGAAGACATTTTATATGACAGAAGTTTAATACGCCATGCAGAGATTCACTTAATATAAAATGTGCGTCTGACTTGTAGAGCTCTTTCAGAGCTCTTAGAGCCTTTCTAGAGCCCTCCCTCAGGGGTACTGGAGCAGTAAATATTGCTACTTCAGAAGAACAGTTGTCCAAATTTGATTTTGAAGATGATGTTAGAAGATACTAACAGTATGCTAATATATCATTGTTTTCCTGGTCTACTTTGAGTATGTCTTCCTGCTTGTATGACCTTTTGTGGTAAAGTGGACATGGTAAATAATTCTTCAAAACAGAAAGCGAAGCTCTCTTAAGCTCCATAAGCCTTCATGTTGTGACCAGCAGCTCTTGCTGGGCTGTGATGTACTGTTCTCCTCCGTCTTCCAGTCAGCTGTAAGAAGGACTGGACCTAGGTTTGACTTTTCTTGACTACCTTAGAGGTAAGCTGTTAGCTAGAGAGCTCTTCATGTGACGTTGGCTTATGTACAAGGTTTAATTTTAAACTCAGAAATGGCTCTGGTACTAAGGGGTGAGATGATATCAGGGTTGCGAGCAGCGCTATGCAGAATTCTTGAGATTCATAGTTTTGAACTGTTGGTAGGATTTCACTTTGACAGCAGTAGTCTGGGTTCCTAAGAAAGAACAAATGTCAGCTCAGTACTGTAATGACTTCTGGAGATTCTTGTTCTTGGATTTAGTAAGTTAATGAAACTGCTGCTAATGAATGTCTAAGATCTGCAGATCAGCAGGTATAAGTGATAAAATGCTGCATTTGAAACTTTCTTCTCCCT
>NW_010230334.1:45894-61476 GCF_000690775.1 Eurypyga helias | reverse complement strand
GCAGGAAGTTTGAGGTGTTAAGCTGCTGAGATGCGGTTCTGATGTGACAGCTGGGCTAACTTTCCAAACGTTGTTCTGTTTGGGATGTTTTTTTTATGTTTGATCTTGTGTGTGGGTTTGGTTTTTTTTAACTAGCTCTAGATCTACTTACTAATACTGTTTAACTCAGTGTAAATACTGACAAGTGTTGTGGGATACTTCTGTTTGCCCCTGTTGCGTTATTCCCTCAACAGAAGTTTCAGTTGTGGTTTCACAAGGTTTCTGGTCCCCTTGAAGATTTCCAGAGAGTTTGATACAGTATACTTTTTCATCACTGAAACCTGAATGCAGCTTGGACAGAAATTGGACTAAATTGCCTCTTCAGAAATCTCCACGTACTTACTGTATGTCGTTGTTGATCCTGCTGCAGTTAGGATTGTTCTGTTACTGCGCTGTTTGTCAAGGTGACTACGTACTAAGTGAGGCCGATACTGGTGTACTCTGCAAAAGCTGCTCATGTGGTAATTAACACAACTTCTTACGCAGACTAATAGAGGTTCTGAGAAAGCAGAAGCAAGCAGATGGAGTGGGTGTTGGCAGTGCGCAGCGGGGGTGCTTAGCTCTTCATAAGTGGGTCAGTAATCTAGAGCAGAGGCTAAATAAGTACAGAGGTCCTTTTGACACTAGTCCTCTACGCAATTTGTAGTCATCTTGCTGAATCCTCCCAGCAAGCCAGTGGGATTCTAATCACATAATCCCTGTGTATCCTGAAACTAAATGTTGGCACGTGAGTTTGCTTTTCTAAAATATGTAATGAATTTGGTATAATTTAAGGACCCATCTCTCTGCTATCCCTTGCAGTTTTGACACAGGTGGAGCACGAGAAGCAGTCAGCGAAGAAACAGAGCACAAGCATCCATTTAAGCCATCTTCTGAAGGAGCAGTTTCTGTTGAAATAAATACCTTGTAACTAGTTAACTTGTAACTAAAATCCAAGCTTTCAACAGACCAAACCATGCCATGTAGTAAATAGCCAACCACCATATTCATAGTCCATCTTCATTATTTAAAAAGTCATTTCGGTGATGACAGTACAGAGTGTTGGAATCCAAAGTAGGGGAAACACAAATTATTTGTTTCAGTGACCCAGTATTTTGGTGTGATTCTTAGGAGAATAAATATGCTTTGTGCTTTCTTGTTGCTTCTTTTAAATAAAGGTTACCAAAGAGTGGTTGCTTTTGTAAAGTGTCTGATAATATACAGCTAACAATAGAGTTTAGTTGGGGTAGGTTTGGGATAATATTGACCTGGGATGGTATAGGTCCTATATTTTTTAATAAAAAAGCTAGGGGAAGGGAAACGCTGAGTTTAGACTTCTTCATGGTATCTTCTGTTCCTGTAGAGCGTACATATCTGAAAACTAATGCAGAGCCAGCTGTGTCCGTTCTGAGCTGTAACCGTGTGCATCTGTATCGTGAGTTGAATTCTGCTTTCATGCCAGCATTTGCATAGTGTGACAGCTGTACTGGGGCCTTTGTGTCTTACACGAAGAATGGGTAGCAGTGGACATGACTTGCCTGTATGGAATACTGCCACATCATAGCAGTCATCCTTGTTTGTTGCACATCATAAGCCATTCACGCTTCCCCAGAAGATTCCATCTTGCGCTGTGCTTTCACCTACATGCGGAGCATTGCTGTATCTCACCTCCTTGCTGGCAGTTTCGCTGTTCTACTGCTGACACGGTCTGCATGATGCAGTGCTGAACTGAGGCATACCAGCTCAGTGTATAGGTGCATCTTCTTTCTTCTTCCAGCATAGGCAGGAGGATAGGGAAGAGACAGGTGACTCCCATCAGTCTCATCATCTCTAGTTTTCATTCGTTTTAGCTTTGCATAGCAAATATAGCCTTCATGCATGCCCAGACAGAGGCTGTTTGTAGTTGGGAGGAAGGGGGCAGCTAGAAGATGCATCTGTAACAGTACACCTCTATTTTCTCTTTCCAGATGTTTGTACTCATCTCAGTAATTTAGAAGGGTTTGATACAGTGTCAAACAGCTTCCTGATTGTTAACAAACTTTCTACTTGAACGGATTAAAATTTTTGTTGACGATAGTAGCAGTAGTTTTATTACAGTTACAACAGAAACTTGCTTTTGGCACTGTGTGGAACACTACTTAGTGCTTGAATCTTAGCTTTAATGTGAGGTCATGAGTTTCTGAAGAGGAGGTAAATTTTGTCACTGCAATAAAACTACAGTGCAGAATCAAAACAGCGTTGATGAAAAGTGATCTGGCAGATGACTGGCTGAAGTAATGTTTTAAGATCAACTTCCTCACATCTCAGTTCAGATAGTCTTTGCTGGGGTGCGAGTACCATGCAAGTGCTTTAGAGTCTTAGGCAAAATGCAGAAGTTGTTTCCAGAGCACAGAGAAGGCTAACACTCCAGTCAAACCCTTGCTTTCTTGACAGCTGAGCCATTAATTTTAGACAGTATTAGCTGAAAAATGTTATTTCTTGCTTAATTCAATATCTATGTAGAAAATGTGGTCTTATCTGTGCCCTCTGTCCTTCTTGCATAATACAAGGATAGCATCCATGTGCCATGTTTCCTGGTCTTCAGAAACTTTTTTGCTTTGTTTTCAGCAGCCTCCCAGTTCTGGCTTAAGTGAGAGAGATAGCAAGAAGGGGTCAAATCGTGGTGGTGGTTTTTGAAGAGTGTAGCTGACTTGCGGAATTTACAGTGAACTATTACCCTTCTGAAGCACCTGTCTTCTGCTTCAGATATGAGGTGAATTCTGCATAGTTTTTTTTACCATCCAGAGTTAAAGAAGAAACCCTGCAATGGGTTCCATGGATTTGGGAACATAGAAGACTGAAGGAGTGTGGGGAATGTAAAGCAGACAGCTGCAAGTGAACCAATTGGTTGGCACTGAAATTAGGAGCTCCTTACTGAACAACTTCATTAACATTGCTGTTTCTTTGAGCTTGTTAGGATGAAGTAGTATTTTAAAGTAGTAGTATTTAAAGCTTAGTAATTTTTAAACTGCTGTCACACTCTGATTGTCCTGAGGAGGTAGTGTGGTGATGCAATTTAATCATTGCATTCAGGATACCTTTTTAATATTTTTTTCTTAAGAACATAAAAACCTTATATATGGACTGCTTGTGAAGGCTGTAGTGTCTTATGTCTCTGGTGGTTTTTTTTTTTTTTGGTGAAACCAAAATCTACATATCCAGGAGTTTCTTTTTCATGTGACTTCTGAGCCTAAAAGGCTGCTCTTGGTGTTAGAAGTGACTAATGCTATTGATACGTGATTTCTTTTCTTATACTTGTGTGTAAGAAAAGTACTTACACAGTGTTGAGGAAATAAATCCAACACACATTAATTTTATATTTCCAATGTATTCTACAAGGATTCAAATACTTAGAACTGCAGAATCTGGGGAAAGTTCATCAAAGATGTGAAGGCAACGCCATTTGACATGGTCAACATTCTTTAAAGAAACTATCAATTTTGCTATTTTGCTGGTGTTACTCTTTCGCTTGCTTGTCCTGCAGCCCTTTCTCATTCCCTGCACTGAACTAGCACTATGGATAAGGTAAGCAGCTTAGCATAGCTTACAGCACATGTTAAAATTATTTTCTGAAGGCTGTCTGTCTTTATTAGTGAATGTCAGCCTCCATACATGGAACTTGTTAGTGCTGATGAAAGTGTCCACAAAGGATTTAACAACAACAGTAAAGTGGGGAAAGAAAGACCTGTTTAAGGATGGGACAACTGGCTTGGAACTGTTCGAGAGCAAACAAATATTTTTAAATTATATTTTCATGTCTTTTTTCTTCACATAAGTGAGAAGTGATTTCTAACTTAGATGTAAAGGGCACAGTTTTTCTTCAGTATAATTTATCTCTGCTACCAGTTAGTATGGCTTTTTGGATTCCTTGGGAATTTTTGTCAGGAAAGTAATCACATAGCTGCATGCAGTAACGTAGTTTTAGGGATGCTTTTGATCACCAGGAGAACAGCATTGTCAAGCTAACATGGCTTCTAGAATAGATTGTTTTCAAACTTTGAGGTCTTTCCCCAAAATAGGGTACTTCAGAGGATAGCAATACAGAAATTCCTTGGTTCCTTCTCAGGTTCCTTCAATCGTAGGAGATGGGTGATTTCAACAATTACAGAGGAGGTGGAGTGTGTGGAAAGGTTCCTCCAGAAATTCTTTTAGGAAAATTTCCAACATCTGATGCTAAGCTATGTGTGAGTTAGCTAAGGGGACAGCAGCAGGCAGTTGCGTTGGCACAGTAGATCCTAACACGACCTTGCTACCCAGACAGGTAGTCTCTTTTCCCAGAATCAGAACTTGGCACTGTCTGTTAGTTTGTAGCAGAGCTGGGACAATTTGCTGTTTGAGCTGGGGACGAACGTTGATTCTTAATCATAGCTCAGGAGTTGAGAACTGCTGTGTATAAAGAACGTCCTGAAACGGTATTCCATGTTTCAGTCTGGATGCTTGGACTTGGATGTAAATTGGTTCTCTAAATGTTTGAAGTCTATAGTTGAACATCTTAAGCTTTCTAAAATAAGTATAGATATTTAAGACAGTACATCAGAATACACTAAAGCACCATTTTTATTGCTGAGATTACAGGAGGAGCGTGCTTGTAAATTGTTTGCTGATAAGCTGCATTCTTTTACTCATGGCAGGATTACTGAGGGTGAAGCAGAGCCCACTCTGCTTTTCTCTTGTTGAAATTTCAGTAGAAGTAATGCTTTGTTCTAAAGCCAGAGAGATCTTTCTTGGAAGTATGGCAAGAGATGGCTGAGATTTTGTGGCGTGTTGGCCAAGGTTAGCTTCAAAATCCCCTGATCCTCCTTGTGTTAGGTGGTGCTGTGAAGACCTTGAATGTGTTCATTGCAGAGGTGTAGCAGGAGGATCAAATTGTCCTTGTTTTTCTCAGGCCCGTAATTAGCGTGGGACTTGAATGTTGTGTCTACATTCTCTGTAAAAGACTGAAGAAAGTTCTTAGTACTTTTCTAAGTGTGTTGCACCAGGCTCTGGCCTCCACAGGATGATAAGGACAGTGATAGAATTGTTTAGGTTGGAAAAGACCTTCAAGACCATCCAGTCCAACTGTTACCCCAGCACTGCCCAGCCCAGCACTAACGCATGTCCCTGAGCAGCTCGTCCACACGGCTCTTAGATCCCTCCTGGGATGGTGACTCCCCCCTCCCTGGGCAGCCCCTTCCAACACCTGACAGCCCTTTCCGGGAAGACATTTTCCCTAATACCCAATCTAAACCTCCCCAGCACAACTTGAGGCCATTTCCTCTTGTCCCATCACTTGTCCCTTGGGAGAAGAGACCAACCCCCCTCTGCACCCTCCTGTCAGGGAGCTGTAGGGAGCGATAAGGTCTCCCCTCAGCCTCCTCTTCTCCATCCTGAACCCCCCCAGCTCCCTCAGCTGCTCCTGACAGGATTTGTGCTCCAGACCCTTCCCCAGCTCTGTTCCCTTCTCTCGACACGCTCCAGCCCTTCAGTGTCTGTCTTGCAATGAGAAGAGGGGCCCAGAACTGACCCTAGGATTCGAGGTGTGGCCTCACCAGTGTCCCGTACAGTGCCCTCGTCCTGCTGGCCACGCTGTTCCTGATGCAGGCCAGGATGATGGTGTGCTTTTCAGTTGTTTCCTGTTGTGTGACTTCATCTCTGGATTGGCTCCGTGCATGCATACCCCTCCAGCAGCTTGCTGTATGGCTTCCTGCCTTTCTTTTAGTGAATAAATGGTGTTGTGCAACCTGAATTTCAAGCCTAGAAAACAGCCAGACAGCTGCCTGCTAGGTGCATGGAGTCCACCTGCCTTGCCTGAACATAAAATGTGAAGGAATGACACTGCATAAGGAGGAGTCTGGTGTTGCTGAAAGTGGTGAGCGCGGAGCAGTTTACTGCGGGGGTATTTTTATCATGTTTTGTAGTGTCTTCTAATCTACGTTGAGAGTTTCTTTCAATAATTTTACCATGTCAGCTTTCAACTGGTCCATATTCTGCAGTGCTGTGTTGTGCAGAGAGCTCAGGGAGATTGCACTGATTTCTGTGGGGTCTGACTTTCTCTTTGTGGGGTGGCAGAAGCTGGCACCTGGTTGTCCAAGGCCATCTCCTTCTCAAAGATACATGAGCCAAGCCCTTTTTTTCTTTCTAAATGTTCAGGATGGTGTGGTTGTAGACAAAAGGATGCTGGCCCTAATTAAACCTGTGTAAAATGACATGTTCAAATTGTAGGTTACAGAATAACTTTAGGTACTGCATGGACATATAACGGGAAATAAAAATCATGTCAAGTTTGACTTGAAGTCTCTGTGGAACTTAATTTCTGAACTTGACGTAAGCAATCAGTGTGATAGTGGTGGTGACAGTATCTGCATCTTTGAAAACTACTCTTACTCATTTCCTTGAGCCACAAAACTATCTCAAATGAGTTTAATTGATGTTTTGTCACAAAACTTAACTTAAAAATGGAATAGCTGAAGATCTACTGGTGGCTGTTTGCAAATTTCTCACATTTCTTTTAAGCTAGTGAAAAAAAACCCAAACTGTTGAGACCAACCAAAACTCCATGTGGAAGCATCAACTTGTCTGGCATTAATATTCCTGAATTATATGATTTTTTAAAAAATGTTTACTGAGGGAAGGAGCTGGATAACTAGACTGCTTCTGTTGGGCTTGCCTTTAGAAACTGAGTTTAAATAAATACATTTTTGAAGCTTGATTGTGAAAAGACTGCTTGGAGCATTTCTTACTATAAATGTTCCTTTGTGTACTGGTCAGCACTGTCTTGTGCTCCTGTTTATTGAGAGGAGCCATGATGGATGGGGATGTGACAGTGCAGTGAATGGTCAAAGCAGAGTAAGCCAAGAAGTTGAATACTGTCCTTCCCTCTTTCCTTAACCATTCCTACATAACTTCCACATTATACCTTCAAGTTAAATGTTTCTTTCTCCTCTTTCATTCATTGGTGTATTTGATATGTAGGGTAGGATGGAGGAGTAATACGAGCCTACGAGAATGCCTTTTTCCTAATAGCATGTTTTTCCTCTACCAACACTACTACTCGAGTGGCCTCTCAGCAGTAAGACCTTACTCCTGATACCTGTATACAGAAGAATAGATGTGTGTCAGAGGGGCAGTGCCTAGACGCTGCGTATTACAGCAGCTGGGGGCTTGCTCTAGTGTCCATAAGTCATTCTTCAGAAGAGGAATTTGAAGATTTAAATTTTCTAGCCTTCTAACATAGTCTTGATTGAAAGAAGAGTGGTGATTTTGTTCAAATGTAATTGGGTGAGGTTTTATTAAAAACATGAAAATAAAACCGTTAACTTGGTTTGTTGTACAGCTGTGGCTGATGTTGAGGTCTGAGTTGCTGTAACTAAGGTTAAGCTTTAGTGTAGACATAGTTCAGGTTACAGCATCTTACAATACTGATGTCATCCTGAAAAAGGAAGTCTTAGAGTATTAAAGAAACTTAGGGCTGCCAGTTTTAAGCTTGTGCAATTCAGGAAGCCGTGTGACTTAGCCATGTAATTTGTTTGAGGTGGTATCCCAAGCAGAAAGTATTGGCACGTCATTTGAGGTAGGTGGACATGTAAAATATAAATCTGCAAGGTACTTAGTAGCAAGGTGCTGGGTAGTTCAAATGAGCCTGACTCTCCAGTCAGGAGGAAAAATTGTTAATTTTGGGGGATTATATTGCATACTAAATGGAGCACTGGATAAAAGCTCGGAGATGTGGATTCTGGCCCTGGGTCTGCTGCTTTTTCTGAAGTAACCTTAAAAGTTTTTAATTTGCTATAATTTTTCAGTCTATTAATTGAGATGAATTTTTGTAAGGCATGTGTTAATGCCACCCCTATGGCTGACTGGTATAAGCTGTATTTATTGGGTTAGGGAGTGTAAGCTTAAGGCGTTGTTCCCATTGGAGTATTGGTGATAAGGAAAGAAAATTTAGGATTGAAAAATGGTTGGAATTTGTGGAAGTTCTTCAGCTTCAAGTTACTGTTGCTTCTTATTAGGATTGCCTTAATGGTAAGAAGCAGGAAGAGTCAGAATTAAAAAAAAAAAAAGGTGTTAAAGTTTCCTCGGTTTTTGTATTCCATTAATTGTTTGTCGGGTTAACAAATAATGCTGGGGCTATTGAATTTTAAGCAAATGCAAAATAGCTGCTTGTAATCTCTTTAGTAACTTACCTGCTCAGTGGATCCTGGTACAAAGTTCTAACTAGGGAGAATAATACCTGTCTCTGGTGCTTCACGCTACCATTTAGAAGACATGTTGGTCACACAAGAAAAATATGTTGTCTGTGCTTTACTGTCAATATTGAGCCCCAAATTATCTCATAAATAGTACTTATTTTCCTCAAATAAAGGAATTGGGGCTTTAGTCAGCCCAAGTCAGTGCTAAACTATTCCCTGGCTTACTGTGGTAATTAGTGTCTTTATATCAGACCAGCTATTCAGTGTGGTGAAGATTCCTCTCCTCGTTATATTCTTCTTTTCTACAAGTCAGCCAATTTAGTCGTCTTATTACTGTAACAAAACACCTGAGTGCTGTTTTTTTTACAAGTGTGAATGTTTTACGACAACCAGAGCAATTTTACAGGAAAAAAACTTCCCAATTGTGTAGCTCAGGCTGTTAGTCTAGGAAGAATTTATAGGATAAACAACATACTGCTGTTCTCTTACTGCTGCAGCTTTGAACACAGATAGCTAGTTAACAGGTTCCCTACTGATTTAATCCTGTTTGTAATCTACACCTGCTAATTTAATAAAAGTAATCTCCCATGTCTTGTTTACTGCTTGTTGCTGTTCACTTACTCTGACTTGGTTGCAGTGCTGATTGGTGGAAAACTTCTAAAATTTACGGTATACAATGCCGTAGCCTCATCATGAACAGCTCTTTTTAGCTTCTGTCATGCTGCGTTATTTGAAGCAGACCAGCAGGATACAAGAGAACAATCGGGAGCTGGTGTAAATTCACATCTCGCTGCATATGCTTCAAAATTGGCACAAGAACAATGAGATTGGGGAAATCCCCTTGGACGAGTGCTGCAGGGTAATCTAACTTCAGTGTTTGTTCAGAAAAAGATCCCCTAAATTGTGGCTTTTAATTCTGAAACATACAAGCAAGTTTCATTAGGTCAAAGCTTTCATCTGAAGTCTTTGCTTTTAACTGTAGGTAAACTGACCATTTCTTTGGGTTATCTTTTGTAAGGCACTGGCTAGAGAGAAGCCTGATGCAGAAGAAGCAAACTCTGAGTTTTGCTGAAATGCAGAATTTCAAAGTTACTGTTTAGTTGAACTGGTGGGTTAGATCCCAGAACTGGTCTTTACTTCCTCATAGTTTTGTGACAGGCTTTAAGGCAAGTTCCACTGTTGATATTTGAAATAATTTAAACTCATGCTGTAGTTTAGAAATTCTGAACACAAAAAAGCTGATAGCAACTGATGTGGAATCTTGCAGCTTTGTGACATGGAAATTTTTGTTTTGAAATGGTATTTGAATCTTGGCTGTTTGGCTGAAAAAGGCTTTTCTCTTTAGCAGGCAAATCAAATGTTAATTTCATGGCCTCCAACTGTATTTTCCAGGAGTGCCTTCTGATCCTTGCTGTATTTGTGTAAGCCTCCAGCAGCACAGCCTCAGATCACCAGAGAGCTCACTGATACTTCTTTACTGTCTTTCTGTAATAAATCTCCTCTTCTGTTATAGTGAGGGACAGTTACAAACTTAAGGACTGTATCAGGGCTGGATTTTACGTGTGTCCATTCTGATGAATTCCACAAACCTGCTAATGAAATGACCTTTTTTAGTGTCAAATGTTCTGCTTATGCTCCATTACCTGTCTTGCAGTCTGGTGCCTTGTCTAAGCACAGTTAGTAACCAAAAAAATCAATGTTTTGCTGATATAGATGAGTATAGTAAAACAGAAGGCTCGCTAAATGCTGTAGTGGCCTGTTCAGTGATAGGATGACCTTTTTACTGGAGCCCTATGTCAGCATGTTTGTTCACCATGTGGGAACTCTCAGTGTTTTGGCTGATAACCACAGACATTGCAAGAAGGATTTAAGCAGCTGTCCTTGGGGGGAGAAGCCACATAACTGTTCACTTGGATGCTAATGTTCTTCAGGCCTTTGAAACTCTCATCTTTTTGTCTGCAGTAGGATGGAGAGAGCAGAGCAGCTGCCACCTCAGTAGAGAGCAGATGGTGGTAGATCAGGGTTGACTCCTGTTAGGTGGAGTGAGGAAAAAACTGTTGGATGTCCTGGGAAAGTGCTTTAATTGTTAAGCAATTGCATGTGAGGCAAGAGCGCCTGTGGGCATCGTCTTCAGATGCGTGTTCTGGGTGTGGATCGTGAGCAAGATGCTGAAGACTTCGGGACTTGTCCGTGAACTCAGCGCTTTGGACAGTGAAGCTCAGGAAGTAGATTTTGATTCTTCTTGTAAGGGCATCTTCTGCATACTTGGATTTTCTGTCAGCAGTATCGAATGTGGGGCCCTGTATTCTGTTCTGGGCCTGAAGAGAGCGGAGGCCTGTATTCAGGCACCTTGGCTATCAAGTTGCTTTCTTGCTTTTTGCCTTTACTAACCACATAATATCTCACCAAACGTGCAGGTTTGTTTAAAAAGTAGTACTGGTTTTGTTTATCTGAACACTGAAACTCTTCGAGCCTTTTTATGGCTTCCTTGCTAGATGTTACCTGGGGAGGCTTCCTCTATGGTTCAAACCTTCCCTTCATTTGAAAAATCTCACAGGAAATGCTGCATGCCTAAGTTATATGACAGTTGATGTTTGAATTTTCATACCCCTCATCCTTAGAGATAGTCTTTTTTTGGGACATGGATCAAGTTCAGTGTATTCTTACTCCCGTTTTTCTGTTAGTTGTACATGGCTTGGGCTGCAACGGGGTTGCATTCATTCTGGGTGTAGTGGCTTCCCTGCATTGACCATGTTACATGTCTTGTGTTCATTTCTCTTCCTGGGTTTCTCAAGATGGGCATGTGATTCATAGGGGAAGCTGCTCAGAGGCAGCTTTGGTTTGAAATGAGATATTAAAAGATCCTGTAACTGTTGTTCTAAGAGCAATCTTTTTGCCAAGTTAGTAAGGAATGTGGACAACAAATGTTTTGCAGAGCTAATCCCTCCCCCTCACTACCCCAAATACCTACTAGTTTGAGAAGGTTAATCAAAATGTCACATCTTTTTTCAGCTGTCCGTCTCTTGCAGAACAGCCCACTCATGCGGTAGCATCAGCCGCTTACCCACTGGGAGGATGACGGACTGCTTGAGAAAATTTTTTTAACTTAGCCCTTGGTAGCTGTACCTGTTAGATTGTGGGAAAAGCTTTCACCGCACCTACTATGACTAATAGTGGTTAGAGAACTTGAGATAAAGGTAATTTTTTTAAACGTCTGCCTGGTGCTCGTCCTGAAATGTATATGACAAGCTCTGCTTGTCTTTTGAAAGTATGATCTTCTATGAGATTGCTATCTGCTGTTAGCAAACCAATTGTTGTGGATAGGTCAGCCATCATTGTGATGTATATGTCTTCCTGTAAAGATACTTTGTCCTTTGATAGGTCTGATTTCTGTTTAGGTTGGCTAAGGATGATACAGAGGGTTAATCTGTGAAGCTGCCTTGGGTGTCACCTTAACCCACTGCATGATATTGCTTACTAATACAAAACCAAAGATAAAGTAACCACATGTGGTGTGAGATGAAATTGAGATGAACCTGTTAGGTTCTTCATTGTGTATGTAACTTGTAAGTAGAAGAAGGGTATTTAACAGCTTGATACTGCTCCTGGTCTGGAAGACTCTGCTAGTCATCTGTCTCTTTAGTTGGAGCATTTCAGTGGTAATTTAAATATCAGAAAGGAATTGCTCAGTCAACTGTTTTCATAGGCATGGTATAATGAGAGTGGAGGACAAATGGTCATTCCTCAGCCGGGCTGAGTTGCTGATCGTACTTGCTTCATAGCTGCCTGCTACATGGTGTGGTGCAACACCTCACTAGCTACACAGAACTCTTGATTCTTTACCTAAATGGACAGTTTTTGGAGCGTGTCTTCCTGGTTATGCTTCCTTTACTCCCATAATCGAGGTTTGATCCTTTATTTCTTTCAGGAGGTGGCGGGCTTGTGCTCTCTAGAGAGGTTTTGTCAGAAGGTCTGAAGACATTGTCCGGTGTGGGGTTCTCAGACGAAATGCAGATAACTTACCTTCAACATTAGTTCACTCACACATGTAATGAACTGTCAGCTGTGGGAATTTCAAATGTTCCATCCCAGTTGGACTGCTGTATGTATGTTTCTGCAGATACTCCAGAATAATACAGCAGTCAGGAAAGCTTTATTGGATGTAAGAGTGTAACAAATGAAAGCAGTGTAGAAATTCCAAGTTACTATTTCAAGAATCACATCTTTAAGTACAGGCATCCACATTCTCAGAGCTTGTGGGGCCGCACTACAATTTTTCATGTGTGTGATTTGGTTTTGTTTCCTCCCCATCCCTGCCTCCTGCCTGGTTACTCTCCAGGGAGTTGCTGTTGTGAATGCTGTTGTACACGTCATACTCACTAGACGTGGGGCATCTAGAAGTCACTGGTTTTGATGGCTTTTTTGAACATGTGACTGGGGGAGTAAGTCTGTGTTGTGGTGCGTCTCATCTACAGTAAGACTGCTTCAGAGCTTGAGATACCCAAATTGCAGCTGCTGAAAGCTGTGATGTTATGTTGGTAGCAGGGAACTGTAGGACAAGTTTCCCATCAGCACTGTTAGCTCATGATTTCCATAGGGGTTATGAAAAATCAGCCTGTCTTCAGTCTCTGAGCATTAAGACTGTGGCCAGCTCCCTGCTGACTCTTGAGTGGGGCCAATCTGTATTCCATTCCCTTTATTTCCTAGTCCTGAACACCACCTCTGTGCTGCTTGACCTTGCCATTTAGAAGCTTAAAAGTTTGCAAGCTGCTCCTCACCTGACTTTGAACAGGGGATAAAGACTCCTTGATAGGAATAGACAATCTGGACAACAAGAAAGTAAATATTTTACTTCTGCTTGGTTTCCATGGCATCCTGGAAGAATTGCTCTTGAACTTTGAGGTGCTATCCTTCCAGCATCTAGCGTTGAGAGAAAAATAAAGGTAATGCCAATTGTTGTTGCCTGCTCTTTGCCTTAGAGCACTGGCCTAGCGTGTCAGGATTTGGGAGAAGGGAGGAGGATATAGTGCTTTGAAGAGGCCTGCCTTGTATTTGTACTTCTGTCTTTGTGGGCAGTTTGTTGCACATGTGACCATGAAGAAGTGTGCCTTTAGAAAAGGCCACTGGAGCACATACTGTTCATTGAGATGACTTGTTGCCCTGGCACTCAGTAAAACTGGAAGAAACTAGCTGCCGACCCTCAAGTGAGCAACGGGCAGCTCAGATGTTAGGCTGGAACAGAGTATCTTTTGTACCTCAGGTTCCACTTCGTGTCCCCTGTGGACATCCTTAAAGTTTAAACTAAAGTCAATAGTGGCTGTTCAATGAGTTGTGGGGTTTTTTCCCACTGCGTTAGAGACGTTAATTGTATCCTGTGCCTCCTGCTTTTCTAGCTATTTTGATGTGTTAATTTTTTAGCATACATTCATTTATGAAGAAGGTTGCTTAAGTCATTTTCCTCAGTTCAGATGCTGCATTTTGTGTTTGATGTAATGATTTTGAATGTACTGTATAAAATTTTATGTAAACTTTATTCGTGAAAGGGTCCTGATTATGAGAAGTTGTGTAATGGTTCCTGGTTTATAATCCACTAAATATGCACATGCATAAACACTTTTCCTGGATTTAGTAAATCCTGAATGTGTATGTGGGGAGCAGGGAGGCAGGGAGAGAAGGTACAGTTACTGTTTTGAGCAGATCATCTTTGTGTTGCATATGCTCAAAGAAAGAATGTCTGCTTTTGGATTCTGTGGGAGAGGGAAAATCAAGCTTTTTTTGTTCCGTATATATGACCAATTGCTTAAATAAAAGTAAATCTGAGGGGCTGGAGACACTTGGAGAAGCACTCAAAACTCTGGGAGCTGGGTGCCCAAGCTGCCAGTTTTTACTGTTGTTTTGAGTTTGTGCTGATAGAGAAACCTGTGCTTTCAGTTCCGTAAAAGCTTTCTTTTCTGGAGTCCAGGGGTCTTTTAGGCATGACCTAATATCCTTTTCCTACATTTAACAGGCTCTGTTTCTCCTCTGAAGAATGGGAGAACGTGTTAGCAAACTAACTGCCCACCTGTACTTACAGCATATGTAAATACCCATTTACTTGGCTACTAATACTACCCTTTCCCAAGGATTCTGCTTTTAATAACCTGTTGTCTATCACAGAATGTTCTCCATGGAAGAATCTTGTCCAGGTCCTCTTAAGGATGAGTGCCACTGCAGATACGTATAAATGATTTTTAGAAGAATTCACACTTGCACTTTCTATTTGGCATTAGTTAAGATATTAGCTCATCCCTCTAGCAGGTACTTAGAAGAAAAATCATTATTTCATACTGAATTACAGTATCTTTTACATTTTCTGTTGCAAGAAAATGAGATCAGGGCCTCTGTGTTACTTCACATCATTTACAAGCAGGAACGAACTGCTGTAGCGTCGAGTCGTGCCAGTTGATGAATATATATGCCTGGTTAGGTACATTTGAGTGAGTAGATGACATTTTGTCACTGTAACGGATTGATGGAGATGAAAAGATTGGTCTGGGATTCTTCAGGGATGCAAAATGATGTAAGATTCAAAGAGTAGGGTGGACATCTCATGAAAGTAACTTAACGTTTGCATTGTTACTGTAGTTCTCCAATGTTTTCAAAGTGAGCATAGAGTAAATAACCTTTTCCTCGCCACCTCCATCATGGGGAGAAGAAACCATGAGCAAGAAACTTTTCAGTAGTTGGAACACTTAATCCAGCCAAACTACATTTTACAGTAAGCTTTTGTTCAGACAGCTGGCTGTACAGGTAGCTGAGGTGCTGTTTGCAAGGACAGGTAATATAATTAGCATTGCTACTGGCTGGTGCGTAGACGCTTTAGGCTGTAAGAGGGAGAAATGCAAATTGCCAGTATATAGCAGGGACTGTCAAGTCAGAATCTAAGCAGCTATGCATACTTTGATTTGAAACCCAGAATTAGGAAAACTTGATCAGGCAGATTTGGTAGGAGCTGTCATCTGTGCTGAATGCAATACTGTGTGTAAGCCAATAAACTGTTTAAATTGCGGACTTTGCTTCATCTGTATTACACCTAAGCCTTTGAAATCATTCTTTCCTGTTACTTTTGTTTTCTGAGACCCTCTCTGAGCTAGTTCCAAAGGTTCTGTATATCTTCCTCTCAGCTTTATGAGTTCTTGAACCCCAGGTGCATCAGGAAGAAGATAACTGGTATGAGAGGAAGGGTTCTGTACTTTCATCTATCAGTTGGGCCTTTTCACAACATTGGTGTCAGTGGAGTGTAACAGACAGTGTCTTGGTAGGAGTGGAGCATCAATCCATCTACACCAGTGATGAATCAGAACCTAAGTCAGCATTC
>NW_010230334.1:29345-45868 GCF_000690775.1 Eurypyga helias | reverse complement strand
CCTAGGATTTAAGATCTTTCAAAGCAATATTTAAAAAAAAAAAAAACCCTAAACAGTCCAAAATGTTGGTATGCAAGGTTCAATCTCTAGACTATAACCTGTTTAGTCAGGAAGATTTTACATAAGTGGCTATAAGCAATGTTAGAGCAATGGAATTTGCCTAATTTTAATGAGAAAATAAATTTCCATGAATCTAGTGACTACTTCTTACTGCTGTTACTCCATTTTGGATAGCTTCGTGTAGCTCTTGAAGGAAGTTCTGCACCTCTTTTCTGTCCCCTTGACAAAAATCTCAGTCAAGGTAGCAAGTCCTGTAAATGTTAGGATGATGGTATAAAGCTGTTAGTGTGAACTTCGCTAATTCACGTGAAACCATCATCTTCTCACTGCATTTTTCTTTTGTTTAGCCTTTGAGTGAAAACGTGAGTGAAAATGAAGGTCAGGCTCACATTAGAATTCTAGAATTTGAAAATTAATGTTTGTCTCCCATTTAAAAAGATAAATGGGGTACTGTCGCAGTTTGAATTATATTTTGTTTCAGTCACAGCTCCAGCACTAGAAATGCCTCAGAAAATGTAGGGGCAGACAAATTGGATTCAGTGGCAGAAAGACTTGTGCTTATAAGATGCAGGAGGAAGATGAATGAAGAATATTGCCTTGAACTTGGGCTTGCACACTTGCTAGAGGCTGTAGGTTCTGAGAGATATGAAAAATTCAGGAGAAATGTTACGGGTTCAACATAACGCTTTACAAATAAGTAAGTTAAGTGTCCAAGACTATTCTGTACTGATCCTGTATAATAAGGGCTTTGATGAGCATGATACAATTTTCATTTAAGGTTTTATTTGCTGTCTTTCTTGTGCTACCACTTCAGGTAAAGAGGAGGCTGTCAATTGAACTGTGCATTTTAGCTTCTTCAGAACTGTTCCACTTTTCAAGACTTTGAAGAAGAAAGTGGAATTGCAGTTATGCATGAATTGTGACAATATTTAACAACTTCTGTACAGAGTTTCTGGTACTTGATATGTAAATATCTTTGAAGTCATTCTGTCTGCTTTTCGTCTGATGTTGTACGTGTTGCAAGCACTTTATTTAGTACAAAAAGTACTTAAAGCACTGCAAGTACTGTAAATAGTGTTAGTGGTGGGATAGTTGCTTTGTTCGTTCTGTGTCTAAGTAAAAAATGGTAATAAATTCATAATAACAACAACCCGTAATATACAAACTACCAGC
This sequence comes from Eurypyga helias, assembly GCF_000690775.1. Classification (NCBI taxonomy): domain Eukaryota; kingdom Metazoa; phylum Chordata; class Aves; order Eurypygiformes; family Eurypygidae; genus Eurypyga; species Eurypyga helias. The sequence goes on along the minus strand of NW_010230334.1, from coordinate 44,635 downwards.
CTAAGCCTTATCTCTATAAATCCAAATGTTGATGACAAGACCTACCACCTTTATCCCTGGTTTTGTAAATGCACTTGGGGAAAGTACAGGAATGTGCTGGAGTTTGTGTAGTGCCATGTGTAGCCACCAGCTTGTTTGATGCTCTGGTCATGGCTATTTGGACAGTACTTGCACATACTTCCTTGGATCTGCAAATCAGTACATCAGTACGTGCTGAAAATCTGAACCTAATGTAGCGGCTAGGTTGAGGTGGTTGAGGGGATTGTGGATTGTTCTGTGTAGCTGCATCTCCAGCTACTGACATTTCCAGCTCAGAATTACTGCCGCTGCAAGCCAGCATGCAAATGTCTTTCTGTATTCACTAAGATGAGGTCGTACTGTCACAGACTAACATTAATATGCTGGCTGGCAATGATCATCTTATCCTGTTCAGCCTTATCCTGTTCCTTTTTTTCACCTAGATGGGTCAACATCCTTTGCCACCTAATTGTATTGCCGATACAATAATCTATTTTTTCGCAGTGTGTTCCAGTCGAGATGATGTCCATATGTATTTCTGGGCTCTTGAATGTGACCAGTGCATTACTTCAGACTGTTTCATTGCATGTAGTTTTTATCTGGTTATTACAGATTTTGTTATGGACTTTGATGCCTCCAATAGGGATAAAATCCATTAAAATGAGCAATCATATTGCTTATTCATGATTGTGGCACAAACCACATTTGTCCATGTTCACTCTTCGTGGTAGATCAATAGGTCAGCTGTATTTGAACTGGGACTTAATAGTCCAGTTTTGTAGTAGGTTCATACGTACTATTATTCCACGAAGGTAGATTGCACTGTTGATGCTGAGTGGGAGCATCATCCATGTTATGTAGACTAGGCAATACAAACACTTTTTGGTTATCTTGATATATCAAAGTTTCTCCTGCGTGCACATTTTTCTTCTGTGTATCACTATTTTCTGCCTTACTAAAGAAAGGCTGGTTTGGCACTTTGTCTCAAAATTGCCAAGCACTGCTGCAGCTCTTTGCTGTTTAGGTAATTTCTTGCCCAGAGTAGGGTTTTTTTGGAACTCAGATTTTCCTGTTAAAGGAAATGATGAAATGGAATAAGTGAAGGCATACTGTGCGCTGTTGCATGCTGATAGCCACATTGAAGATTCTTCTTGCCAGAATTGTACAATATCATCTAAATGTTGCTTCTTATAAGCGGATGAAAAGTCTGGTTGAAATGCCAACTCTTGCAACCCTTTCCACTTAGTGAAAGGCTCCAACAGAGGTCTGTCTGTCTTTGATTCTGTATAGTGATAATTTGCCTGACCCTTTCTTCAACACATCAGTCCTCTGGTCAGTCCTGAGATAAGAATTGCACAACTGAGCTGTACCAGGCTTCATATGTACCAGCTTAACCAGATGTCTGCTAGAATTTCACTTTTCCCTAAAAATCCCTGAGTCTCAAAGAGTAGTTGTTGTTCCTTGCAAGTATCCTTTGACCATTTTTCCTTTCTCTAAGAAACTATTTTTGTTGGAGCTTCAAGACACCTGGCAAACTGAGCCAATTTGATGCTTTATATCCCTGAAATCCCTGCAGAATCAGCAATCTAGTAGTCAAGCAAGCTTGCTCTGGGAGTTCTCGAGGCCACAAAACATGGTGATTTGCTAATCTGAAGATAGTGTTGAAAAGATAAAAATATGAGCTTTTGTATAGTTGACCTTGTTTCTGTCAACAGACAAATTTTTGAGAACAGCAATGAAAATGGCCTTTGGAATGAAAATGTCCACTCTGGTGGGAGGAAGTATGTTAGCTTTAAGCTTGTATTTTGGAGTGTATTTCAGTACAGCTTGGATGCAGGAGCCAAATTATGTTTGGGAGAGAATGATAGCTTGCCAGTGTTGCAGTATGCAGCGAGGTCACAAGCCCAAAAAACCTCTGTTCGGTAAAACATGACGCCCAAAGTGTGCTTCTAGACTTCAGTTTGAGGGCAGTCTGCTTTCTAAAGGTGAAATGGTGATATGTCTTGGCTGCCTTCCTCCTAATAAATTAAACATGCCTGGGAATGGTCCCAGGCACCCTGGCCAAGTGGCTTCAGGACTGTCCCATCCATACTCTTAAACTCTTAGCTACCAGGACAGGGTTGCTGCATCTGAACTGCCCAGTGCGAGTGGTCCTGATAGTGTGCCGACTCAGAAACCTGGGAATTGTGTGGGAGAACAGCAGTTGGCACGACCCAGTGCTGGGAAATGTCCTAGCAGCTTTCTAGCTTACGTGATCATGTTCCAGGGCCTGGGAATGTTTCCAGACAAGACAACTTACGAGTACAGATGTTAGTCCTTCATTCTTCCAAATTCTTTATGGACTAAGGCATAAGACTTTCACATCACAAGGGATTTGGGACGCTTCAGAAAGGTAGGTTTAGGTGAGAATGCCTCCTACGTATTTTGTGGCAGTGATTCTGTACTAGTAAAATGTCTGTGCCTCCTGTCTCCGTTTTAGTGGCTGTTTCAACTTCTTCCAGAATGCAGTGACCCTCTTTCCAGCCACTACACTACCTTTCTGGGATAAGTAGGAGTGTCTGCTCCATGTTGGGCTATTGCGTGTGTATGAATGAACATACTGTGGCCTTTCATGGAAGCACTGTGTAAGGAGTGTGCCTTTTATGGTTGTGAGGACTTTCGTTCTAATTTGGGGGGTGTGTTTGATGTTTAAAGTCCTAGTTTACTGTCTGGGTGAAGGTATGGGGGGTCTGGCATCTTTTATGTGAGCAGGAAAGTGGGGAGACCGCTGGATTTCCTCATGTTTCTTCTAGTTGAACAGTAAAAGCTGTGTTGAGCTGACTTTATTGATCACATAAGATGATTTCCTGCAGGCTTTTGAGTCTTTGATTGTTGGTTATTGGAGTTGGACTGTAGTCCTAGTGTAGGTGAGCCAGTAAAACTTTGATATTAATCCCAGCTCTAAGCAGACATATATCCTTAAAGACAGAGTGTCATGTAAGCTGCTGAATATTGGAGCAGTTTTGCTCTAATTGATCACTCTTTCTGTACTTCTGGCCTGCCCTCCCTCCATGGTGTCCTGAGTTTCATTGGAAGAGATGGATCCATCCTGCAGTCACTTCAGGATACTCTTTGTCTTTTTGTAGGTTATGGAATGTGCTGTCAGCATTGATAGTTTGAATAGTTACAGAGAGAAGAGCTTAGCAATGTAAAATACTGTTCCTGTTCATTGTCCTTTGTCAAGGGCTACAACACTTCACGTTTGCATATGTTGTCTTCAGTCTTGTGAGGCAAATGCACATCATGTCCTGTCATCACAAGTGATGCGCTCCACCAGTTTGGGAACATGTAATCTGTGTGACAGCATCAGCTCTGGAGCACTGCTTCATGTAAAGGATCCAGTGCTCAAAGGCAGTCAGCTGTCAGAGCTGACTCTGTCAGTTAATATGCAGCAGGCTTTGTGGGTGCTGACTGTTCTTCTAATTTGATGGGTGTGATGATGTGTCTCACCAGCAACAGTGATGAGCATATTTAAGGACGGTACAGTGCAGAAATGCTTCGTGGTGTCCCACAGGCTGCCTGTGTGTCTTCAGGGCAATGATTTCAGTCCTTACACAGCATCTGGCACCCCACCGCCTGGAGATGTCTTAGGAATCTGAAAAAGAGAAGCTGCAGGCTCTATTGATGCTGTGATGGCCAGTATCCCTCTCCTGCCCACTGTTTCTGGAGAGCTGTGATGCTGCCTGTGTCAGAGATTGATGTAACTTCCTCAGGACAACTGGTTCTTTGGAAGAGATGGATATATGTCAGGGAAGGGCCGTTGCATGTGGTTCTGCTGCTCTCTACTAGACAAAAAGTCATCTCGTAGAAGATTTTTACTTGTGTCCATAACGAGTAAAATGTCAAAGGCTGTATTTTATTTAACATTTTTATTTATGATAAATGTAGGCTGCTGCCAAAAATTACATTCTCAATCCTGCTTTGTAATGCTTGTGTAGCTCTACAGTGAATAAAAGAACTGGTCTGTCTGAAAGGTAACTCTGAAAACATTAATTTTCAGCCGCACGTTCTATGGTCAGATAGCGAGTTCATAGAAATGAAACGTGTGGGACAGTCAAGAAGGGGACAAGAACCATTCATTCCCTTTGTCAGTAGCCCACACTTATGTTTTATTAAAGTCACTGTGGAATTGAGGTGTTTGTCAGCCCTGAAAGTAGTTTTAAGTACAGTGCTGTGCTGTCTGCTGGGTGGTTTTTTTTTTATAACACTAGTGAATTTTCTTTGTTTAAAAATAGAAATAAATAAAAATATCTGTTTCACTTTTCTTCCCTTGAGCACTCAATCCAAACTTTTTCAGAGTATTAGCTAAGCTTAGCAGCTTAAATTTAAATAGCAAAGCCTACATGTAAAACGAGGAGTTTGGTGACCTTCAGTTATTCTCTCTTTATTGCGACTTTTCAGAGGCAGTTAGCTTTACAGGTGGTGTCAAACTTCAGGCTTTGTAGTAAAGGAGCAGATCTGTAAGTTGCTTGTGAACCAAATTCTCTTCATTTCTGAGGTGTGAAGTCTATTTGTGTGTTAAGTAAAATAAACTGTCAGTCTTCAGTGGTCACAGAGCAAGTTTGTGATAGTGCTGAGCTTGATTTATACTTCTGAAAATGCGTGCTTCCCATCTACAATCCCAGGCTGTTTTCTCGCTTTGCCCAGATCTGCTCTGCTTTTAGTTTGTGTTTGCCACCGGAGGATCCTTTTTCTTCACCACTGTGATCTTGTCGTTGACCAGTTTGGTAAAGAAGCAGTTGTGTCTCCTTTCTTCTTCCTTGATTTCCTAGTTTTTCTTGTTCTCTAGTTAAATCTAAAAATACTATATTGTAACACTGTGTTAATCATTCTGTCAGTGGAAAAGAATATTTAGGTCTTTAATCCAGGAGAGTACAGAAAACAGTGAGAAGTATCAGTCTTAACATTCTTTTCTTTGGAGCCTGAACTTTACTACTTTGGGTAAAGCAGCAAATTAGTATGTGCATGGAGAATGAGGTTAATGCTTAAGTGATGATACCTGAAAGTTTGATTGTGTTGTTCAGTTTCAGATACACATGGCCTTTGTTTGAAGTCTTGGGGGAGCTTATGTTTAAAAACAAACAAAAACAAAAAAACAACCCAGAAAGCACGCTTTAAAATTGAATTTTGTTAAGAGGCTGAGGAAGTTTTGCCTGTTTTAAGGAACATTACAACTGTATTGACTACTTAAAACCAGAGACCTTGTTCACCTTTAAAAAACATTATCATTTATCTTGAATCACGTGTTCCATTTTGATAGCCTCCTTCATATAGAAAATATAGCATGAGATGTCAGTTTAAATGCAAGTCTAACAATGCTCTATCTTCTATGTGAAAGGAAGTACTTTGTACGTTTTTCCATGTTTGACATCATGGTGTTCTGAATAACCATGTTCCATATTCATATCAATTTTTTGTTTTTGTTTTCAATTTATGCACAGCACTTGCTCTGAAATTTGGGGACTGAGTACACCAAACACGATAGATCAGTGGGATACAACAGGCCTTTACAGCTTCTCTGAACAAACCAGGTGAATATTCTGCCCTCTCGCATCACAGAAGTCTTGTGGGAGGGATTGGATTTGGAGGGTCTGTAATGGGATGCTTTAGCTGCAAAATAGACTAAAATGCTTCCTAGGCCTCTCATGGTAGAGCATTTTAAAATATTTGCTTGCTGGTGTAGAAATCCAGGTGTTCTCAGCTGATGTTTTGACCAATGAAACTCTAATTCTGGAATATTCCTTTTTCACGCCAGTGCAATTGATAGAATTGGAAGACTTGTTAAATGCAAGCTCTGATGTGATTTGGTATTTATATTAACAAAGTTGGGATACTTATTTCTCTAGACGTAATCTTACAAAGTGTTTAAACTGCTTTGTATGCCCCAAGCTTTCAGTTAAATCTTGCTAATTGGCTCAGATACAAGCTACTAAAGTATTGTTTGTACATTCTTCAGTAGTTAATGGTGGGCAAATTCTAAACAGGGTCTTTATTTTTTCATGTCACATTACTTGATTTGTGTATTGAGGTTTGTCTCCCATCCCATAACGATCATAAACATCTGCATTTGTGCAGTCTGTCTTAAAACTAGCAAAACATTTTCAGCTGGTAGCAAGGCAGATGAACTCAAGAAGATAAACTTACAAGATGTGCATTCATGCTTTTTGCATTACAGTTATACTGCCATGTGGATCACTTGGGCAGCTGACTGCTTATGGGCTTATTTGCAGTCGTGTGGGAATTCTTATGCTTAAAGCCATAAAGCATCCATGCCACAGCAAAGCCTTGAGGTTTAGCAGCGGAAGGGACTATGAAGTCTGTGCTTTTTTTATTTATTCTATTTTTAACGACTGTCTTATGCATTAAAAAAAAATATATATATATATATGGAGCAATCATCCTAAATACTTGGTTGGAGGTAAAGTGGCTTTTAATGAACTCTAAATTCACTGGCAATAATTTGAGCAGCTCAAAAATACGTTAAGACACTGCTTGATACCGTCATTTTTATCACATCTGAAGCCTTTTAACAAGAGTATAAATGTCACTAACAGTGTCAGTCTACTGAATTCTGAGAATACATAAACTACCCATCCCATGTATGTACACTGTTGCTTGAATGATTAAGAGGCAGCGTGCAGTCTGTAAATACTTCTCAACATCTTTCCCATGTAGATCTCTCGATGGCCGTCTACAGGTATCTCATCGTAAAGGATTACCGCATGTTATTTACTGTCGTTTGTGGCGCTGGCCAGATCTTCACAGTCACCACGAACTTAAAGCAATTGAAAACTGTGAATATGCTTTTAACCTTAAAAAGGATGAAGTATGTGTAAACCCTTACCACTACCAGAGAGTGGAGACACCAGGTAGGAGGACTGCTTCTGACTTTCTGTATCAACGTCTGTACGTACTTGTTCAGCATAACCTTTTAAATGAAAAATAGAGAAAGATGGTGCTTTATTTTCCCAGAAGTATGAGATTCTTAGAGCTACAGCTTTTGATAACACCATTCCCTGGAAGTCTTTTATAGTAAAGATATTGAAAAATCTTTACAAATGTGTTGAATACCCCTGATAAACACTTCCAGTACTGCTGGCAGTTTCCAGCTGGCTCAGTAGGATCCAGGCTGAAAAGGAGAATAGAGAAGTGGAATAGTCTCACTGAAGAGACACCTCTGGAATCTGACTCTTCTAGTTAGTAATGGTACTGAGTCTCAGAAAATTTAAAAACATATTAAGATATTGTTAAATGGTTTAGATTATTTTTTTTCTTTTAGGTTGTAGAAGTATGTATTTTGAAGGTCTTACTAATACATTGAATTTTGCTTTTCCAGTATTGCCTCCTGTACTAGTGCCACGGCACACTGAGATTCTAACGGAGCTTCCGCCTCTCGATGACTATACCCATTCCATTCCTGAAAACACTAACTTTCCAGCTGGAATTGAACCACAGAGCAATTACATACCAGGTATTTTCTTTACTCCCACCGTAAACGGTACACTTAACATTGTGCCACTGGATCAAATATGGTAATTTCATCCTCCTAAGTGATCAATTTAATTGAAGATGCACCAGTAAATTAAATCTAGTTGATTTCTTGTATTAATTCCAATGGAAAATATCTGACACTTATTTGCAGAACATGGGAATGCGTGAAAACACATTGCTGTGGTTTCACAATAGCTTACTTCGTTTCAATAGCTTATTTAAGATTCAGAATGCTAATGAATACAAAATAGACCTTCACCTTACGCTTTAAGCCTGTTTTCCAAACATATAGGTGTTGCCAAATGCAGTTGACTGTAGATTGAGTAGTAAACTGCTCCTCAATTTCACCATGTGTAGTATGTGGTTGCAAAACAGTGACTGAAAAAGTGTTTTGATGTGTAGTTCACGATGGATCAGGGTCTGCTTTAAGTATTTGTTACCTTTGCGTGCATACAGTTTTGTCTTTTTAGTATGAAAGAACAACGTAACAGTATTGCACTCTTGAAGAACTCCTCCTCCCCCTCTTTGCCTCTTCCCCACACCAAAACAAATTCCAAGACTAATCTGCTACAGTGCACCCGAATGCCTGTACCCTTTTTGAAATACAAAATCAGTGACCTTTGTTTCCTGCCCCAACTTCCTGTTTCCTATCTCCTCAGGAAGTTGCCTGGAGTGTAAAACCAAGCAAAGCTGAAGTTTTCTCATAAATGTTTAATACAGCTATGTTACGAGCAAGCTGAAGATTCAGATCTGCACTCTCTGGAAGAATCACTGCCTTGAAACTCAAATACGTGCAATGTACAAACTGTATCTACATGCCTTCAACAGGATGTTGCTTGAGTCTTCTTTAAATGTATCCAATAATTGAAATGGCACCAAAAAAATTTAAATTAATCTGATCTCATTTGTTTAATTTTTGCCATGTTTGTTGCCACTTAGGGACAGCAGATCTTTAAAGAGCAATTTAAGGTGCTAGAAGTTAGTGTTGCTTTCTTAACTTCTGTATGGTTTTTTTGACTCATGTCTGAGAACATTTGATAGCATTCACAAACAACTTACTGGAAAGCCACGTTTGAAAACCCAGTGCTATGGGAATGAGCTAAAGCAACTAGGTCGTTATTTGCAGGAAGTCTGTTCAAGGTGATTGCAGAGTATTCACATGATCTTCAAATGTTTATGCAGCTAACCACACCTTGCCTCCTTCTCTTTGTCACTGACACCCTCATGCCATATTCATATCATGGCATCTTACTTTATTTGACCTTGCTAACTTAATCTTGAATACTTAACTAGGTTCTGATAAGTCTTGTGTGCCTTGACAGCCTGCTGCAGGGAACCGCTTTCTTTAACGTGAGGCCAGACTAACAGGCCTTCCTGTTTGGCACCACAGTACACTCAATACTCCTCCTACAGGGAGGTTGGTTTCACCTACACCTGGAAGGATGGTGATCGTGAAGGTGCAGAATGGCCTTTGAGGTTTTATGTTCCCTTTCAGGAATTGTTGAGCTGCATTATCCAAACTTCTGGCAGCATTCAGGCTCTAAGAATTTTTAATGCCACACTTGGGCGTTTATTTCCAGCTGTGGTGGTGCTCAACCTCTGACATTGAAAGGGTATTAATAGTACCAGGTGGAGGAAACCTTCTCTGTTCAGACAGAGACTAGATATGGAAAATAATCTGTGCCAAAAAGCCTAGATTAGCAACTGGAAACAGGAGGCGTGGGTTGGATTGGAAATGGTTATTGACCTTTTACCATGGCTGTGGGCTTTACTATAACAAATGGTTTGGGAATGGGTGGAGTCCACTTTATTGCAATGAATTCTATAAAAATGTTCAAAACAGGTATGATTTCTGTCTTCATAGTTCTGGTTAGTAAAGATTTCCCTTCATCTTCCTTTTCAATTCTCACTTAAATTTTGTCACATCCATATTTAGCACACTAGTTTTACAGAATGAACCAAAGATCTAAATCTGTCGGTTCATTTTTATTTAATCAACTGACTTAATCTAGTTTCCTCTGGCTGACTTCCTTCTGATCTTACTATGTTGCATATTGCCGTAAATCTCAGACATGTTACTTGATATAATTTTATTTTAATTATTAAGAAAAAGGCTTTACCTTTAAATTTCTGTTGTTTGGCAATAATGTAATTAAATGTGTTTAATCTCTTGGATGTATGAGAGACAATTCTAAGGTGATTGCAAAGATAATAGTCAGCTTCAAACACTTTCACTAAAGAAATCCAGGTTTTGCCTTTAATATATAGGAAAAGACATTTGTCCAGTTCAAAGAAAATGATTTCCTGAAAGGCAGTTGGTTAACTCATTATCTGGATTACAAAGTACATTTTGAATGGAGAAAAGGAACAACAGTACTCTCCTGGGTTTTGCAGATATTTCTGTGGAATTAGACACAGTTTCTAATACCAGAATGCTTCAAACTTGTTACTGAATTTACTTTGTTCTGTGAAACTCCCATCTTTCTTTAAAGAAAGCTAGCTAAAAGAACAGGTAATCATTTTAATAGATCTTGGAAGTAATGATAAAGCTTCTGCAGGGTAACTAGTTAGATAATACAGATATCATCAATGAGTGAAATCAGCTGTTGGGTATAGAAGAAAAATAGGTTTGGGGACTGAACTGAAAAATACCCTCCCACACCTTACAGAAGTTGCTAGATTTAAAGGTTATCTGATCTGTCAGCTCTACTACATAAAGACAGCTCACTTTTTTTTGTAGGAAGTCACCAGATGGGTTGTTTTTTTTCCAGTTCTACTAAATGTGAAAGCTGTTGATCACAACTGCAAAATTGTTACTCACTGTAGTGAAAGTATCTTGTCTGAAATGGAACAAACAAGAATTGTCTCTTAATTATATAACACATTTGAGCAATTGACTGGCATACAAGAGATGATACATTTTACGCAGATAGTAACGCAGATAATGGGTTTGAGGTCATGCTGAAAGGAAAAAAGGGACAGCAAAATCTAATTCTAATTCATCGTTCAGGTATCCTATGGAGTTCCTGAAGACTCGAGGACAAATACCCCAATTGCTAAATCGAAATTTCACCAGTCATTGAACCAATGGGTGGATTTTTTTTTTCCTTTCTTTTTGACAGAAACACCACCTCCAGGATACATCAGTGAAGATGGAGAAACGAGTGACCAGCAGTTGAACCAAAGCATGGATACGGGTAACATTTATTTTTCACTGCTTTCAAGACTTGGGATTACTAGTCGTGATCCTTCTGCACAGCAGTGTGAATTCAGCCCAAACAATGGTGGCAGTAGCCCCCTGTAGAACCTGGTGTTTTCTGTTTAAAATACCGCTTTCAATCTTGTGTGAACAAAATAGGATTTTGCTAGAGGAATGCTTTTAAAACATTGTGTGCCCTGTCAAGTACATTTTTTGTTTCATAACCAAACATACAGGTCTAATAAAGTCTTCATCAGAAAGCCTTAAAACATGTTTTAATAGCTGACTGGTCTCAACCTACCCCTACGTCTGCCTTCTGCAAGCAGGGTCATTAAGGGAAAATGGTCTGTTGGCCTAAACAAGTTACAGAAATGCTGCATTTTGAGAACCTGTCTCAACTCTGACAACCTTATCTCTTCTGCCATGTTTCAAATTAATTCTTGTGTGGAAGGCCCTATTGAAAGAGTAGTAGGAATGTTAAGGATGTGTGCCTGTCTATGAAAGGGTTTGTAGTTCATCTTGTTGGCCTTGGACTTGGCCAAAGCTGGGTAAGAACCTCCTGCTATCTGCTGGCAGACTTGAGCGTGTGTTTGGTTAGCTAATGTTAGTAACCTTTTTCAGTTAATTGGCATCAACTGCACTAGTTGCAAGAACTGCTATATTTTCCCACTGTGTGACAATAGATACCTTAATTAAAAACACCTAACCTCAGCAGGCATTGTAGGAATGTGTCTGTGCAAGGCCTCTCTGTATTTTGCCTGCTAGTGCACAAACTGTGTTGGAGAGTTTGTGTTTTTCTGAGTTTTTTCCTTCTTCCTTTCAGGGAAGAATAATTTCCTCAAATGAGGAAATAGAGCTTGTTCTTTTCTAGAGATAAACACAGTCCTTTGAAAACAGAGAGGTAATATCTTCTCATCCTTAGCTTAGCTTTTTTAGCTATTTTTCTTAGCTTTTTTTCACTGGATTGGTGAAGAAGTCACTACTTTCTTCACTACACAGAGTGTAGTGGGGAGGGTTTAGATTAGATATCAGGAAGAAGTTCTTCATGGAGAGGGTGGTGAGGCACTGGAACAGGTTGCCCAGAGATGTTGTGGATGCCCCATCCCTGGATGTCTTCAAGGCCAGGCTGGATGAGGCTTGGAGCAACCTGGTCTAGTGGAAGGTGTCCCTGCCCATGGCAGGGGGGGTGGGACTAGATGATCTTTAAGGTCCCTTCCAACCCAAACCATTCTGTGATTCTATGAGTGTGCATGAAGTGAGAGCTCTGCCAAATACAATACTGAGATGTTGGTTGAATCTTTACGAGGAGGGGTAGGTTCCCAGGAGTCTGGAAAATTAAATGTAATTTTAATTTAGAATAAGCATGTGGCATGCTGGAAAACTGGTTGTAGGATTTCTGAGGTTTCCTATTCTAAAGAATTTTAATGTAAAACTAGTGTCTAGATAATGGTCATACCTGAAATAATGAGAATAATTTGCTCTGAAACAATCTGTATTGCTTCAACAGGATCTCCAGCAGAGCTGTCTCCTAGTACTCTCTCCCCAGTTAATCATAGCCTGGGTAAGCTGGAAATGCTTTTAATTGTTTCTCTGTGTGTGATGAGTCTTTATATATATAATTATGTTAAAATATACTTTAGAAAAGTAGGAGCTGTATTAGGAGGAGACTGTTGGGTTGACTTCCTGATGATGAACATAATAGGTCTGGTTTAAGGACTTAAGAATGACTTTATTTCTGTAACTGTTGAGGTTCTAGCAAAGAGAAAGAATAATATGGTTGTGTGTCCAGGAACAACATTTATGCAGTAGTTTAAAGGACACTAGTCTGTCAGTAGTGCTGCCCAGACTTGCTGTCTCCCTTGTATGTGTGCTTTGCTGCTCTTCTCATGTATTGTGTCACCTGTGACCACAACACAGTTGTTGCTCCCACATAGTTGCCCACCTGCTTTGATCAGGTGCCATTGCTGTGGGTCTGTATAAATGCCTCAGGAAGATCAGATTCCCTGGGGTTTGTTTAAGGAATGGTGACAGGAAAATGCTGTTCAGAACACTGAGTGAGTAATTAGGGTAGGTAAAAAGGGGAAGCAGCGCTGGAAAAGCTGAAGATGCACAGGGAAGATACTGAGCTCTAGTAGGGGAGAGTGAAAGGAGCTTAGGGTTGCCTTTAGGTAAAGAGGCAGTACAAGATACAGTGTAATATAAGGGAACATCATTTTCATGTTAATATTTTTCCTTTGCGTGGTTCAGTGTGTGATAGTTCAATCTTTGCTTTAACATTGCCAAAATGTTGGCAGGTTACAGAAAGGCAACAGAAATGTCTCAGTGTCTGGCACTCACAGTAACATTAGCTTAATAATTTTGCTGAGCAAAATGCGAGTACTGAACTACATGAGCTGTGGTCAGATTAGATCACTCCTTCCCCTCCTCCTCCTCCCCTCGTGTGGAACATTGAATTCCATTCTGTTTGCTGGGTGGGTAAAAGTGACAGCAAACAAAATATCATTTGAGTAGTTTGAGGGGACAACCGACCACTGTTTCTGGAAGAGATAAATAACACGACAGAGGGATTTCTTTTCAGCTTCAAATTGTGTGTTAAGCTTGTTTCTTAAAAATTTTTTTTTTAGACTTGCAACCAGTTACTTACTCGGAGCCTGCGTTTTGGTGTTCAATAGCATACTATGAATTGAATCAAAGAGTGGGAGAAACCTTCCATGCATCACAGCCTTCCCTGACTGTAGATGGCTTTACAGATCCATCAAATTCAGAACGATTTTGTCTAGGTCTGCTTTCCAATGTAAACAGAAATGCTACAGTGGAAATGACAAGGCGACACATAGGTAAAAGTCTATGATTTTTAAAAAATATTTAATTTTAGCCATTAAATTACCTAGAATGATCCACATAGCATGGGCAGATTTGTGGGTTGGGATCATGTCACCCTTGTGCAGCCAGACATTGAACTTCTCTCTTGAAGCTTGTCAGGGAGAGCTTGGTTTCTTTCTAAGGATAGAAATGAAAAGACACACAGGTCATCACTTCTGAAATCAGGGATAAATGCAACAGCTTCTGCTACCACACTCAGATGCAGTTGGGAAGAGATTTAGCAATGGCTGGAGCCGAAAGGAGCTGCCTTTCTTCAGTCAGTAGTCACTATGTTGGTGGCAGCAGCAGTCACAGCTGTCAGGGTCTGAGAGTGGCACTGGAGGAAGCCACTCCACTGTATGGGATGGCTGTTGCTCACACTGCTGTTCTCTGCTTCTGGAAAAACTTCGTGTGCCAAAGAATCCCAAAGGGCAGTTTTTTTCTCTTTCAGGCTCCTTGTTGGACCATTCTGCCCTGGGTAGCATTTATATTCAGAGTAGCTTATAATTGAAATTTAAACTTTAATTACAAAATATCAGCTATATTGCTTCATTTATTCTAATGTATAAAATGCAGAATGGACATTGGGAGTACCTCTTGAATTATTTTCTGAGATGGGAGAAGCTGCCATTGAGCTGACACATTGTTTCAACGTGATCAAGATTTTTTTTTTTGTAATAAAGAATATTGATTTCCACAATGCAGGATCTTGACTTTTAAGTTCTTCAATAAACTGTTTTTTTCTGGATTCTTTTCTTTAGCAACGTTCTCAAGATTTTTTTGTTTTCAGTAAAAATTTTAAAAGTTCAATATTTTTTGTAGAACCTTATGACTCACTCTGTGCCAAAGAGGCTGACTTACTCAAATACTTTTTTGCCTCAGCCTTCACCAGCAAGTGCTCCAGTCACACTGCCCAAGTCATGGAAGGCAGGGACAGGGAGTGGGAGAATGGAGAACCTCCCAAAGTTAGAGAGGATCAGGTTCAGGAACACCTGAGGAACCTGAAGGTGCACAAGTCCATGGGACCTGATGGAATACATCCACGGGTCCTGAGGGAACTGGCAGTTGAGGTTGTGAAACCTCTATGCATCATATTTGAGAAGTCAGGGTGGTCTGGCAGCCCATGTAATCTACCTGGACTTGTACAAAGCGTTTGACATGTTGCACATGACGCCCTTGTCTCTATGTTGGAGAGACATAGATTTGATGGATGGGCTGCTCAGCAGACAAGGAACTGGCTGGATGGTCACACTCAGCTGTGGTCAACGGCTCCATGTCTGAGTGGAGACCGGTGATGAGCAGCGTTCCTCAGGGGTCAGGATTGGGACCGGTGCTGTTCAGCATCTTTGTCAGTGACGTGGACGGTGGGAGCGAGTGCACCCTCAGCAAGTTTGCTGATGACACCAAACTGTGTGGTGCGGTGACATGCTGGAGGGAAGGGATGCGATCCAGAGGGACCTTCAGAGGTGGGCCAGTGCAATTGTCCTGAAATTCAGCATGGTCAAATGCGAGGACCTGCACATGGGCTGGGGCGACATGACCCAGCCGTGTGTGCTGGCAGCTCAAAAAGCCAACCATATCCTGGGCTACATTCGGAGCAGAGTGACCAGCAGGTTGAAGGAGGAGATTCCCTACTCCACTCTCATGAGGCACCCCCCCTGCAGTTCTGTGTCCAGCTCTC
>NW_010230334.1:0-29144 GCF_000690775.1 Eurypyga helias | reverse complement strand
AACAGGTTTAAATTGAAAGTGGGGAGGTTTAGGTTAGATATCGGGAAGAAACCTGGTCTAGTGGAAGGTGTCCCTGCCCCTGGCAGGAGGTGGGCCTGGGTGGTCTTTAAGGTCCCTTCAAACCCAAACCCCTCTGTGATTCTATGATGAAATCCAAATACTTGTCCAATAAAATTGTAGATGTCCAGAACACCAGGCTATGCCTGTGCTGACTGATCAAAATCATCACTGGTGAAAAAAAGCAAAAATGTAAGGAGCTCTTACTTTTTTTATAAAGCAGCTTGCATGTTGTTTTGAAAAATAATTTCAAAGAAAAAGGGGAAGAGAAACTGTTGCCTTTAAAGGACCTGTTGATGAGTAGTTTTCTTCGGGAGATCAATTACACATTACCTCTCTTACTTGTGCTAGATATAACACATCGGATTTTTTTTCCACTGAAAGAAAAAAGATCCCAATTTAAAAGTGAACAATTCTTACGGGTATTTTTTTGTAATAGGACTAAGTGAAATGCTGTTGTTTTTGTCAAGTAGTACAGAGAAGGGGTTGTGAAATAGTGTGGATGAATGTAAGCAGAGCATTGAAGTACTGTTTTCCTTTTTTTCCCATAGTGGCCTATGCCACTTCACGTACAACACTTAATACTGGCACAAGTTTTAATTCTTTTGAAACTAATCTTTTTATTTCTATGTTGGTATTTCTTTAAGTGAAAAAGCTATTTGGTAGTGAACACTGCTTTCTAACCTGGATTTGGTAACAAACCACTACACAGGTAGAAAATTCTATCTTACTCTTGACCAAAAATTACTCTGCTGCTCCTTCAAATCCTGTGTGTTTGTGGAGGAAAATGCAAGTTAATTGCGTTCTGCTCCTACTACAGCTGTCAGCCCAGGAGTGTCATCCTTCAGATAATCGGTTTCTGTTGTAAAGAAGAACCTTGGCCTTCTCTGAAACAAAATAATTACTTGTTTCGTTAATCTGCTGAGGTCATACCATAACTTGAATTCCTCTGAATTTTGCTGCAGGAAGAGGAGTACGTCTCTATTACATTGGTGGAGAAGTTTTTGCCGAGTGCCTAAGCGATAGTGCGATTTTTGTTCAGAGCCCCAACTGTAATCAAAGATATGGCTGGCATCCTGCAACTGTGTGCAAAATTCCACCAGGTTAGTAGCCTACCAAAGGTCTCACGCAAAAGTATCCAGTGAATGTATTCACTGGATGATTTTTGCTTTCCTTTTGTTACCTAGAAGGAGTTTCTTTGCAGTTTCAGGCTTCTGCGTAGCAAACACAAGTGTTCATCGATTGCAGCCTTTTGACTTTTTTTTTTCTCTTCACAGGATGCAATCTAAAAATCTTTAATAACCAAGAATTTGCTGCTCTTCTGGCCCAATCTGTGAATCAAGGGTTTGAAGCCGTATATCAGCTTACTAGAATGTGTACCATACGAATGAGTTTTGTTAAAGGATGGGGAGCTGAATACAGGTAAGATAAATAACTTGGCTTTTAAATTTAATCATTTTTCTTCTTTCACTAATACACTATTTCTGTCCGGCTTGAAAGCCATACATACAGGCTTCTTACTGCTATTGTAGGTATGCTCTCTGCAAGTCAAACACGTTTTCCTTTTTCTCCCCTTCAGCTATGGAGCTGGTAAGTCATAAAGACCGGTAAACTGTTGTTATTATTGCACTCAAGTCAGCTGTTGAGCAAGGAATGTCACCAAAGTTCCATTTCCTTGCTTATTCCGACTTGCTTGCTTATTGTGGTGAAACTACTGACAACATCTAGAAGTTTCACAGTTTGTGCTGTGAGAGTATTTGCTCTCTGTGAGGTGTACAAAGTTTTGTACTTCGCTTTGGTCTCTGTCCTTTTCTGAGTGGAGTATAATGAGTCGTTAGGTTGTGGTGTGGGCTGCAGTTGATACCACCCTACGGAAAGAACTGGAGTCGGAGTGCATTCGGCAGAATAAAACAGTTGGAGAACACACATTTAAGGGATGGTAAATATTTTGGAATTTGTAGTGGAAAAAACTTCGTAGTATTAAGATGACTGTGTTTACACAATGAACTGCTAAAAACAGTTTTTTGATTGAAAAAAATAGTCTTTTATCTGCTTTTGAACAGATTCCAATTGTATTCTCTATTAGCACAACCTAAGAGTTACAGTTGGGGACTGTGCCTGTTTTCAATGCAGTACAGGAATTTGGGAAGAAAATTCTAACTGAGCAGTGTGAAAGTTTTCATTATTTGGGAAAGCTAGAGGTGTGATTTTAAACAAATCCCTTAAACCTCTCTAGAAATTGTCCACTGAAAGAACAGAAGTCTGACGTACCAGTGCCCTATTGCAATACATAATGATTGGGTTTTTAAATCTCTGTCATTTCTGAAGTTGAACAAGGGCATATAGGTTGTAAATCCTGGGGTTTTGATTCTTTTATCTGCTCTTGAAATACATATATGTATATTGCAGCATCGGTACATGGGGGAGGCTTCTTGGCTAAATGAAGCCAATTTTGTAAAGGCCTAATTAGATTAAATGAGAAATTTGAGTAATGGAATAAATTGGTGCCTCCTTGTTAGCAAGAGGTACACAAGAAAGAATCTGGCTCAGGTGTAAAGAACTGTTGGATTTGGCTCAAAAGGAGTATGTATACACTTATGCGTAATTAAATGCAACATTCAAATCAGAACAGAAGAAAGGCTTAATCAGTCAGATTATATGGAGACAAGTGGATGGAGTGTAAGTGCTGGGTTGCAGCAGTGGGGAGGCTTTTGGTAAAGTTATTTCTAAGGAGGGAGAATGTTGTTTGTTTGTTAGTAGTCTCTAAACCCTTCAGAGATCGTAAGGTTGACAAAGCTGCAGTGGAAACGCTGCCAAAACAGCACAGAAATGAGTACTGACATAATGCTGAACTAGTTTCTTCACATCACTGTTCAAGATGGTGCTAATAAAATATTGATGCACAAGACTTGAGTTATGCTGCAGTTGTGATTAAAGCAAAAAGGGGTTGTTCCTGCAAACACAACCTTGAATTTAAATTAATGTTGTTTGAATTGTCAAAATAGACCAGGAAATGGGGTAAAATCCATCATTCTTGCTCAGACTTCCGTGCTTCGTTAGGAACATTTCTCATAGAACAGACTTTTGCAAAGGCAAAGCATTACTCTACATTTTAGGCCTCTGGCGTGTGAGTGTAAAGGTGTAGCTATGGCAAGGTGGTAGATTTTGTAAGCTTGGTAGACAACATAGGTTATAGCTTTTTGCTGGATACGTGTTGGCTTACACTGAGAATGGTGGTAGAAGTTCAGATCGGCAATCAAGTGTTCACATTACTAGAGGAATTATCCAGGGCTAGGATCATCTTCTGAAGAAAGCTAAGTAGGGGTGATTACAGCAAGGAGTCTTAGTGATACGTGAACTGGAAATCCTGGGTAGAAGAGGCTGAGTTTTAGCTTTGAGATGGCTGCTAAGTGATTTTATCAGTGTTTGCCAGTGCAGTGCACAAGCAGGGCTGTTGAACAGAAACAGCTATAAAATTTTGAGGAAGTGTGTTATGGAACACATCATAGGGGAGTTGACAGCGGTGGAATAATGAACTTCCTTTTTTGGGAGAGGATTTGAGACGAAATGGAATTATATTTCCTGTGGTTTAGATTGTTCTTTTATTGGATCACTTTGTTCTGGTGTAGGCATTCGGGGCTAAGATAACAATGGTTTTCAGAGTGCTGAGAGAGCACAGACCCCAGCCACTTTCTTTTCTTAGAAAATATGAAACCACAGATAACTTTTTAAATCCATCCTCTCACTGGCTTAATCTTCCCGCCTGTTCAGTTCCTCCGTTAATATAAACAGATTTCCTTAAAGCCAAGGGTTGCAGTGCTCACAGTAAGAACGAAGGGGCTAAATTTGTGTCTGACTGATCTGCTGCCTTTGAACCTTAATGCCTTCTTGCTTTGACTTTGGGTTAGCTAGAATTGCTAAGCCAGTTTTTCCTAGTAAATGTAGTCTTGCCTGTCTAGTTTGGGAAAACTCCCATGCCTGGAGTGAGTGCAGTGAAATAACAGGATTTCTCAGGTAGAGTATGTCCAGTACTCATTTCCTTACCTTGGAGATGAGAGGGAAGAGTTTTGAATAACAGGTCTCTGAAACAAGGATATATGGGAGAGTGAATTAAGTTTTTATGGTAGTCAGTCCTTCAGCTTTACCGGGGCTTTCTACATGGTGTTTAATTAAGGGCTTCACTTGTGTAAAACTACAGACAAGGGAAACAAAATTTATACTGAAATTTTTTTTGCCAGGATGTTACAGTACAAAACACATGTAGAAGTGTAAGATTACAGGAAATCAGAGATAAAGTTTGGTGTTCCTTTGAGATAGCATCAGTTAGCACAGTAAAACCACACACTGTGTTTTGACGTAGTGTTTCTGACAACATCTAGCAGTTTCCTTACACATTTATCTTGTCCACTGCTCCAAAAAGCCAGACTTTATATGACTGCAGTAGTACTGGGCTGTTTGGCCATGCTGGCAGTGCAGAGCCAAGTGTTTCTGTTCCGTATTTCTCAGTAGCTGTCTGCAAAATTCAAACGCAGTTATGCGCGCAGACTCCCTGAAGCTTGAGGTGCAGCGGCACGCGGATATCTGTGATGTGAACACCAGATTGGTTGAGCGATCTTCGATTTTGAATTTCTTTTTAGAAGTAAGGCTTTTGGTGTGGCACGTGAAGCAAATGCTGCTCTTCTTACCTTATTCTCCAGAGCAGAATATTCTTGATGGATTGTGGACAAGCATGCAGTTATTGATGTGTTTTATAGACATGGGGTGTTCGGGGGTTTTGTTGCTTTTTTATTTTCCTTCAACAACTGTCTGAAAAATGGTTAGTAACAGTTACGATAATGGTTGCAGATTTTTATCTTTCTTTGTAGTAGATATGGATGGAAACACATTTGATCATATGATGGAGAGCCAGACCTACTTCCTGACTTTGCTATGCTTCACTTTCTAGGCGGCAGACAGTAACAAGCACTCCTTGCTGGATTGAACTTCACCTGAATGGACCTCTACAATGGTTGGACAAAGTATTGACTCAGATGGGCTCCCCTTCAGTACGCTGCTCCAGCATGTCGTAAAACTCCTTCCTCCGTTACCGGGGCTAAATGTCGAGTCCACTCAACAGACTTAATATAACAGCTCGTCTGTCGTAGTATTTGTGTGTGGTCCCCATGAACTGTTTACTATCCAAAAAGGTTTTTAAAAAAAAAAAAAAAAAGAAAGAAAAACAGCACTTGAGGTCTCATCAATTAAAGCACCTTGTGGATTCTGTTTCCTATACTCTGATACTAGATGAAAATTTAGTGTATAGAAATGCCTTCTTCAGAAAGAAGAAGGGACAGTTCTAAAGACTCTTAATGGTGTTTTTATTGGGTATATAATTGAGTGTCCTAATGGTTTATCAATAACATGAATAGCTAAGTATATGTACAGGTAATGTATCATGATCTCAGATATCACAATCTTGTGCTGTTCTACATTTTAGTTCCCATAAGTAGTTGTTTGTTTCTTTGATTGGGGCAAATCTGTCATAAAATTCCAAGACTCTACTCCTTTATTCTTTTCTATTTTTTTATATAAGCAGGTTTTCAAGTTGTCCTAAACATAAAAAGCAGACTTTCCTTGTAGAAAAGCTTAACTTTTTGCTGCCTTCTTAAAGAAAAAGAAAATCCCTCCATTGGATGGGAAAGAAATGTCCTGAGATTCATCTGTGAAATCTTAGGACACTTTATATGCTTAATGGGGCCTAAAATGAATTCATATTATAAATTCCGAGTATCCATCACACTAGGAGTCTACTTTTCCCAACCCATCTGAGTTGATGCGTCTGTTGCCAGCAGTATTGCTGGCACTGATGTAATTCAGGACTTTTTTGTACTTTGAATCATTGAAATTGGAATGTTTTCTCATGGAATGAGAATTTACTGTAGCATTGGATACTGGAATTAAGTACATAAGGTTTTTGGCTTACCCCTTACATCTGTATTTTTTTAATTAAACAGATGTCACTAAAAATAATGGTTTTTAGGTTTTGGAGCCATATACCTTGAAAAATCCCAGTTTACCCAGGGTTAAACTAGACTCTTTCAAATAGGTTTTAAATAGATGCAGCTTCTTAACGTATTTCAGTGACAGAATTTAAATTTCTGATCTGAGTGGCTTTGTATAGCTTACTTACATACCAGATCATACACATTCATTATGTCATAATGGGCCTTGTTATTAAAAGTAGTTGCTTCTGCAAAATCTCTAGGATAGTGGTTGCTGAGGTATGACCAGCGAAGGAGGACTTCTAGGTTCTCTGTGACAGTGCATGTTATTGTGAACCCTTGGACACTACAGCTGCACCATATTAAAAATATTCTGAAATATATTCTACCAATAAGTCTGGGTTGGGGAAGGGTTGGGAAACTGTATAGAAGGGTTATTCTGACTTGAAAAATATACATCTTACTAACAATCTTGTGATCTAGCTGTCTGTCATTCTTTTGTTATTGTGGCAGTAGCAGGATTGCCTTTGTCTGTTTTTTCCCATTGTTTCATCCATTACACTAGTCCTGTACTTTGTAAGTACAGCTAGTGATAACTTAGCTTTGAGAACAAAAATGTGGCCAGTGTTACAGCTTTTAATCAGTTGACTGAATTGATGATAGTGATGGATAATTTTATGCCATAATGACTAGGGCATAGGAAGCAATACCAAAAATCAAGCCTTGAAAAAGTGGGCCAGACACCTTTAAAATAATTGGCAAAGCAGTTACCAGTTTGTGCTAGTTTTACCAGTAGACTAATGTATTGGTAGAACTTGTGAACCTAAGAAATAAGCTTCATGCGTGTTGCATTTGCCTAATATGTGAATACACTAATAAAAGTTTTAATTCTCATGATGGTTGGGTTTTGGGTTTTTTTATTAATTGCTGCATATATTTTCTTTTGAAGGTTAGGAATCGTTCTAGCTCATCCAAATAAATTACACAATGTCCTGGATGTTGTGGCTGGAAAGGTACAGTTTAGATGTCAGAATCGTTAAACAGCTATAGTGGAGGTTCTGCATCTGTGTGTGTTGAGTGATGCAGGCTTCTGCTCCGGATCCACTTTATTAAAGCAGTTGCTTTTCTATTCCACAATGAAATTACAGCCAACTAGCTCAGATGTTTACTTTAATCTGTGAAACAGTTAGGTAAGAGCAACTTGTCCGCATGAAAGACTCCATTGCATTTACGAGCAGGCTACAACTTGCATTAGTTGGGTGACCTAATTTTGTTGTCTCCTTGCTGTGGATTTCTGTATGTTCGTTCAGTTACGGCGGTATGACTGGCTTTGCCTTGAACACGGTAATAACCTTGGCTGTAACTTTGTTGGGGTGTATTTCCAAGTAGTCTGCAAGGACACCGCAGACATTATCTGTAGCACTGCGTCCCTGCCTGCGTGCAGGGCCATCTCAGTCAGCGTAGAAGTCACTTTTTTTGACTTCTGTTTGTACCATCTAAAATATTTTCTCCTGCCAATACTGTTTCAGCCACAGCTTAGTGGAACAAGAGAACTTACCCGTGTTCAACACGTTTGCTCGCCTTATTGCCTGTAAATGCCTTTGGCAGCTCTTGAGTAACTTTAACCTACTCCTGTTTCTTAATCCAGTGCCTTTGTGACTTATCCCACTGATTATCAAAATCTGACCCATGCCTGCTCAAGCATCTTAATGCAGAATGCCTGTGGTACATAAGGAACGTAGCTTCATCCCTCCTCTGCCTGTCAGAAGCACTGATGTCCAAAGTACAAACGAAAAGGGATTTTTTTTTTTCAGTAAGGATGTTTTATGAAGTAAAATACTTACTAAGCAGGGAGCAATCAACTGGAGATACTTTAAGTATGGGTAGCCAGCTGCCTATCTGTATGGTCAGGCTGGAAAAGCTCTGTATGTAACTGTTGCCTTAAGTTCGGGCTGGGATTCCAATGCCTGGGTTCTGATCTCTGTTGTCACTAGCCCTGTCTGAGCTTCATTTTCATAGTATTGCCAAAGCCAAGTAATCAAAAATCAGGTAGTTGATGTAAACACCTGAGCCTGAAACCTATTTTTGCATTGCCTTTGAGAAGCTGGGATGCACCGAGCTGACACTTCAGAACCCACCCCTGCAAAAGAAAAACCCTCCTTAATGCAGGAGTTTTTCCAGTGCCAGGGTTGGGTCTTCAAGAACAATGTCAAATGCTTGGAGTCTTGCATCTTTAATCTGTGGGAGTTGGTAGTAGAACATCACCCCTGTATTTCCCCCTTCCATTGTTCATGTTTGCTTTCTAGGTGGGTAAGCTTTCTGCAACAGGAATTCTCCACCGTTACTTCAGCGTCTTGCACGGAGTCCTTTGGCTTCCAGGTGCTGTTACACAATCCCGGAATGTGGTGAGAGCTGTGGGGTTTTCTTGTTCTTATTCAGGACATTGTGCTTAATCAGAACTTCAACCTCCTTAAGACTGATTGCAGGCAAAGAGTGTAAAAAATTTTAACTTCATACGCCCTGTGTATGGAGAGATAAGGCCTCCAGGGAGAGGTAAAGTCTGAATCTGGGACTCTGAATTGGTCTCTGGTAGAGGCTGAGGTGCCAGATTTGTGCGTGAAGCATGAATATCTGCCTTAAAAGGTTCGTGGGTGCTATCAAAGTAGTCAGATTCTTAGGAATAATAGCTTTAAACTAATTTACATACTAAAAACTAGAAATCACAACTACCTTCACTAAGCTTTTTATTTTCATGTGGCCAACTTAACTTTTCATGTTGAGGTGGGAGGATGTGAAGTTTGGGGGTTTGATAATCATCTGCAGCTCTGAATTGTTGCCGCACTAAACTGTTTTTGTTTTAACCTTCAAACTTGTCATACTTCATTGTGGTTACAGCTTTTTTTTTTAAGCACTGCAAATTGAAATCTTACTGCAGCTGGGTTTTGAGTTAAAATATTGTGAAATACAGGATTTTACTATACTCCACCCACACAGTGTTTTACTTGAGTGTGAAGCAGTGTTCCTTTTACCAAAACAAGTTTGACTGTAATCTCATTTAGGGGACACTGAAGCTTCAATACAAGCTCTGCACACTGTGTCCGTGTGAGGAATTACATATATCACAAGTAGCATGCTGTCTGTGCTAGAAAGCGCTTCTAGAAGGACCTGCTGAGGGAATTAAATTGCAGCTGGTCTGAGGGTTTATTACTATTAAGAAAGTATTTTAGTGAAATGTGTGTTTTCCTGACCCCTTAAGCTTGGCTAGTAAATAACCATCATAAACTGTATTACAGGAGGCCATTTAAAAATAACCTTCAGTCATGTTGGTCATCTTTTCTGTTTCTCTCCCCTGTACAAATGTCTCTTGGGATTGCTGTTTCTTCTCCTGGGAAAGCACAGTTTGTGTAGTGAGTTTCTAGTACTAGATTGTCACAGCTATGAAAACAAGAATCAAGGCTTCAAAGCTGAGAACAGTCTTTGATGTTACATTAGCTGATGTTTCATTACCTGTAATCAGGATTAAATCGAGTTACTTGGCAGGAAAAAGAATGAGTGACACATAATGGTTATGTAAAGATGTCAGACCTTGATGCTCTTGATCCTTTTCCCCCACCCAGAAGATCTAGTCAGAATGGATTGCAGTAAAGTCCCGTTGCTTCTTCTGTTCCTTTGGAACAGGATCCAATGTGGCAAAGGACATACATGCGCCAGCCCCACGGGTTTATATTTTTCGCTTTTAATTCACAACAGTTGAAGCAAAGCTGCTGTCACTCTTGATTTTTCTGTTAACAGCATCTAGCTCTTTGCTCGTCTGAAGGTGTAGTAAGGTGTCTTTAAAAATTTATGTGTGCCACATGAATTAATTGAGCTTACGAGCAATGTGTACCCAAGGATGCAAATTCCATTTGAGTTTAAAGCATCTTTGCTTGGAATCTTGCTCACTTGCCTTTTCATTCTGAAGAAAATTCCAAGAACAGCTGTTGTGGCACCAAGCATAGAAAAACATGAAGCTTAGGTGGCCTACAGTGGCAGTTTATCTTCAGGTGAAGGGCTGGGTGCTGTCCCTCAGTTCTTACTTCACCTTTGAAAGGAGGTGTCTAGGTGGTCGATCAAGGAGTAACAAGACAGGGAAGCTGGAGCCTCAACATTTGGCCAGTTTGCCAGGAAGCTGGAGTAGAGGCAGGTCAAGTTGTAGAGCCGTACTTTGGACCAGGGAATTGCAGGCTTCCCGCGGTTGTCACACACTCCAAACTCAGAGCTAGGAAACAGTTGGACCAGCAGTGGTACAGAGGTAGGCTTAGGTTCTCTACGTTCGTCAATTATTCAAAGTAAAACTAGCGCATATTGAATTTAGAAACACTCCAGAAGTCCTGTCTCTTCTGTCTTGCACGTGCTCCAAGAGTTGATCAGCAGGATTCACTGAGTGAAAGATGTGGTTAAGCTGCTAAGATTTGGGGTTGGGGGGTGGGGCGGGGTTATTCAGCATGGGCTCCCCAGGGCTTTCACAGCTGGGTGTTGGTGTATTTTTTTGTTTTTCCTGTGGAATCACTGATGGAGCCTGTGGTTAAAATAAGCCTCAGGTAGCAGAGGCTCGCTTCCTGGGAGAGAAGCAAGATTTGATGCTACTGAACCCCTGAGAAGAGCAAAATTTATCTTGTCACGAAGCAGTGCCAGGCAGAGGTGAAACTTGTGAGCTGGTGGAAATCCGAGTGATGCCATGTGGGGAAGGACTCTGCTACCAGAGGAGATGTTAGCTCAGGTACCAGGTCCTAGTGACATTTCTTAGGGGCCTGAGCCAAGTTGTGCTGTGGGTCTGTACGGTGCTTCCTCGCGTGCTTGTTCAGAGGCGGATGGAGCTTGGGCTTGTCTCTGCTGCCAGTGTAGGTGGGTAAGAGCTCAACAGGGTCTGCTGGAGGGCTGAATTCATGTTCACTACCCAGACTGCTGTCTAAGAGTGAAGAAAGGGCTTCAGGATGAGTTCCTGTGTATTTTGTAAGTGGTTTGCTGAATCGCAAAAACACTTTGGTAGAGGAGGATTGGGAAGGAGCTAGATTTGTAGTGGGGAGACTAGGGTTGCTCTGGAGAACGTCCATCCTCCAGGCTGGACATACCTAACAGGATCCTGCTTTGCAGAAGAGGTGCATAGACAGCACTGACACGTACATTCATGCGCCAACTTAAACCCTCTCTCCTCTTTTTGTAGTTAAGCCTTGTAAATGATAACACTAATTTAGGAACAATAACCCCTTTTCTAGACAAGTGCACTATCTGTCTTTTACAGCTTCAGAAGTCTGAGTGACCAGTGGGAGGAGAAACCACAGCTATTAGCAACGCTGATGTTAGTACTGATGTGAGGGAAAAATCTTCATAATGTACTCAGACTTTGAGGTTTATGTTGTGTATGAAATTAAAATGGGCAAAGAGCCAGGACTGAGAAATATACTGAGGTTTAGTAGAACAGGAAAAGGGGTGGAGCTGAAAAACAAAACGAGTGGCTGATGCTCAGCGCCAGCAGTGATAGGCGGTCACAAAGCACCCTTACCAGTTATCTGAACGCTCTTGCTATGTATCTGCTAGTTAGAGATCATAAAACTGGTTTTCCTTTTGTTACAGCACTGAAGGAGTTGGAGCACAGGAGCAGACTTAGTGGAAATAGGGATGAGGGGAGCACGACTCCCATTTTGCATCTCTTTTTCTGTCAAAGCTGAGGCTCAGCCTAGTCCTTGGAGGAGCAACATGAGCTCAGGTCTGAAGAACTGACACAACTTGTCCTGCAGCCTGGGACTGGATGGAAGAGACTGCTAACCTGATCACAAGGAGAAGCAGTCTTACAAATACATAGCAATAAAAAGCCCACAACCTCTGTGGGAAGAGGTTTGCTGTAGTACATAAATGAATTTTGATTCTGGAGAAGAGAATTTTGCTTTTTCTTTAATGAGAATGCTCAGACAGTCCTTGGGAGGGGTTGTTCAGGTGCTCCTCGGCAAATAGTTTATCTCATCCTTTGAAATGTAGGTGTTTTGTGGGGTTTGGGGAGGAGGGATTTTCTTTTTTAGGGATTTTTTCTTTAATAGGGATTCAGCAGAGTGTAGCTGACACTCTGCTAGACTTCTTTGTCTCCTGATTTCATTCTAAAAATGCTTAAATACAAAGTTAGTGGATTTTTGCCCGACAAACAGCAGCTGTGCTTGTTAAATGTGGAGAAAACACTATCCTTTTCTGAGCACTTGAGGAAGAATATTAAAAGAGGACTTTTTTCCCAAAATTCTTATTTGCCAATAGCAGAAATTCATATTAGAAATGGGAAGGAAAAAAAACATCTTCAAAGTTATCTACTTAAAAATGGGGGGGACGTAGGAAAGGAATCAGTGTGCAAGTAACAGTCTAAATATTTTGTATTCTGACTGAGGTTACTGCGTTGAAACTTGCCTGGCTGATGGACCAGAGCCTAAGTGAAGTTAAGCTCGAAGAGGCTTAATTTCAGGTGTAGAACACTTGATCATAAATGTGTATTATGTTCTTAGTTTCTTGGTCAACACACCCCGGTTTTTTGTGTAGTTTAGTTTGGCTGAGGAACGGTATGGTGAAGGTGTCCTGTCTGCAGGGAAGACACTTGAAAACAGGTTAGCCATCGGTTGAATTACTAATTTTGTGCAATGTAAGAAATTAACTCGGTGCATCTCTGAAGGTAGTTCTGATCTTGGTGCCGTCCCAAGGGCACAGAGTGAAGCTGAGTAGTCCCGTTTCTCACATGTGCATTCGCATGTACCCTCTCTCAGACCTTATTTCATAGAAAAATAGACTCACAGAGTTTTTGGACTGGAAGGGACCTTAAAGATTACTTAATTCCAACCCCCCTGCCATGGGCAGGGACACCTTCCACTAGACCAGGTTGCTCCAAGCCTCATCCAGCCTGACCTTGGACACTTCCAGGGATGGGGCATCCACAGCTTCTCTGGGCAACCTGTTCCAGTGCCTCCCCACCTTCTCCGGGAAGAATTCCTTCCTGATGTCCCATCTCAATCTCCCCACCTTCAGTTTAAACCTGTTACCCCTTGTGGAAGGGGTCCCTCCCCACCGCAGGGGGGGGGGGGAAAGTGTCCCTGCCCATGGCAGGGGGGTTGGAACTGGGTGATTTTTAAGGTCCCTTCCAACCCAAACATTCTATTATTCTATGATTCTATGAAATACATTTGTAATCCTTTAATATTAGGCCCAGTCTTAAAGATGTTAAGAGAACGTGCAGCTGGATTGAAACCATGGAGCATCAGGGAGGAATTGGTGGACTTCATCCCATGTCATGGGATGTTTAAGTAGCAGTTCCAGTTCAAGCCAAACTTCATGTATTGGATGCTAATACTGGCGTGTCTGCAGCCATGGAGCTCCAGCTATGGGGCTTTTCCCCACCTGTGATTTATCTAATTCCAAAACTCATGATGTCTAAGACATGCCTTGTGAAGCATAGAGGAGCTATTCCTTCTCCTTCTATAATCTTAAACGTCCCATACTTTGGCTGGCATTGGTTACACGCAGCCCTTCACTGCGCAGTCTGGCATCATCTTGTGTTTTGTGGTCTGGTACCCATGTGCTCAAGGCAACGCGGCCTCTATCACAAGCCAAGTCCCTTAGAGCCTCTCTTCTGCAGAAGAGAACTAATTAAGTGTGAAGATTAAAAAGGGGTGAAATACTGATACTGAACGGGAAAGAGGTAACATGATCATAATTTCAGGATTATGATCTCTCTCAGCCGCAGTCCCTTAAAAGGGGCTTGCATGGGTGGTTTTATACGCAGAGGCATCAGGTTCTCAGCGCAGGCATTAAACCTCCACAACTATGGAGGAGTAGGGGGAAAATGATCCGTTAAGCCTTTGTGTGGAGGAGTGCCAAGGGAGGCCGAGGTAGAGTGTGAGGAACGGTATCTGTGTGAAGATGGAAAGCAGGTAAGTGCAGTCAGTGCGCAGTATTTTATGCCCTTGTTTTGCTGGAGTCCTACAGTACTTCTTGTGTGTGTCAACCCCACGTACTTTCCTGTAAGTTTAAAATCCTGGGGAATTTCTTGGTTGCCTTTACCCCATGATGCAGCAGCAGAGCCGGCATGAAAACCCGCATCTTCCTGCCTTCCAGCCTCAGGCTGGTTTCACTAAGCCACAGGATTTTTTTGGGAGGGTACCACCGTTGGCAGACCATATCTCTGAGCCACGGAAACTTTGAAGTGATTTGTGTCTGACTTCAGACATATGTTTTGCTTTGCGTCCCCTTTCCTTTGACCTGTGGAATTGGTCTGCTCTCAGCTCGATGAGACCATAAGGGTGGCTCTCTTGTCCTTAGTTAATGAGGCCATGGTGAAGGTACTCTGACCAGGTTAACTCAGGATGGGGTTGGCCTTCTGACCAGCTGAAATTGGAAAGTGTCTTCTTCAAAGAGGCAAAATAATGAGTAACAGGTGCTGATATTTATGAAACTAGTTTTACATCGGTTGACCGAATATTTTTATTCTTGGTAGTCTTGGAATCTGCAGATGTGACACTACTATCAGCTGCCCTTGCTCACCATAAGGGTAAAGCTGCTTTGCAGAACGCCTGAGGACCCTTGCTAACCTTGGTTCCTTACATAAGCAAGCTCGTCTGACCTTAGGCATCAACCCAGTGCATGTTTCCAGAGCAAACAGCCTGTGTGCACTTCTCACCTCACAGCGAAGGTGGGTGAGAATGACCAGTGACACGTGCTGTTTCTCTGCCAGCGGCGTTTTAAATATCACCTGGTGCCTGTAAGAGTGAGGAAGTTTGGAAGAACAGAAGTAAATTAGCACCTTGGCTTTAGAGTTGCACTGACAATAACTTTGTCCTTTGAAAATTACTGCTCTTTAAAAAAATAGAGGGGTAGCTTTGTTGATTATGTTAAGGAACTTAAAATATCAAGAAATCCTTTGTTAAGCAATACTAGCTGATAGTTTCCAATCTGCACAAAAGAACTAACCAAATGTCATTAGCTTTGGGTTAAAAAAAAAAAAAAAAAAAAAAAAAGAAGGGGAAAAAAGAAAAGTCCAGGCACTTTTGACAGAGTTGAAATGTTACATGGAAAAGTGTTGATTGCATGGGGCTGTTGAATAAAAGCAACCCCGACAGTTTGGTCCCTTGGTCGTCTTTCCAGCCAGGCAACCTCCCTGAGCTTATGTCACCCCGTGTGTTTCCAGCTATTTCTAAATTAAATTTTTCTGACAAGTTTTCCACTGAATATTTCTCACTTTGAATTTTCCTTTCCCATATAACAAGAGGATGCTCCGACTCTCTGCACTCAGAGTGGTCATTCAGTTCTGAAGTTCCTCCAGCTGTTGTTATATACGGCACAATAACTTCTGTCTGGGTGTGAACGTTTCTCTTTTTCAAAGCTGTTGTATGAATTCAGGCCGCTTCCAAACCCCTTCATGGTTTCACTCCTCTCCCTACCTGCTAACAGGAAGACTGTTCTGTCCTCCAGAAATTGTGTTATGCTATTTTTTTTAACTCTCCAGCCTCGTCTTTTAATCTGGGGAAACAGTATCTTGGTCTGCATCTCTGAGTTGTGTCATTTTCCCCTCTCAAGTTGGTTTGTGCAAGACCCTAGGTTTCTCAAAGCCTAGGACAGCTAGAATCTGGAAAAAGGCCACAAAAACATGTTCTGAAGACATCCTACAGTGGTTGCAGGTAAGACCTTGTGGCCTCAGGTAGGTGCCAAGCTTGATTCAAGTCATACATGGTTATGGGCATGGAATTTGTTAGACCACCTTGTGACTCCCTAGCAAGACAACCTTGGCTTCCTACGGGCAAGGTTTCCTCTGTGCTAAACTTGATTCTGCAGTTGACGTCCCAGCCAACCACCCTGCTCGGGTGGTGCCTATTGCTCCCGGCCACGCGGTCCTTGTTCTTCACATGAGGTTTCGTATATGTGAGCTTCTCTTCAGGTGTTCCCAGATGGAGCTGCACTCTCTTTACTCTCCTGCCAGGCTTTCCCACAACAAGCTGGCCACCACCCGTGCTGTGGCAAGACTCGTTTGGTGGTTGGGAAGAAAAGCCTGTCTCTCCCCAGGTTGGTGTTAGCAAACACCATCTTTTCTGGTTGGAGTAGCTCATACAGCTGACTTCAGTAGCCTTGGCATAGTCCTGGTAGATGCAGAAATTTCACATTTGTGCCCTAAAGCTCTGAGCTGTTTTAAAAGGCATTCATGCAAAGATTTCTGGTCTGTCAACCGCTGTTTGCTATATCAAAAAGATTACCTTTTCCTCTGTCAGGCAGTCCCGATTTCCCTGTGGGTTTGGTGTGAAGACAACAGGATTTGCTTGTCTCAGCAGCTCCCCTCCTGCTTGTCCTTGAATGCTCTAGGAGGTGAACGGAGTAGAGTTTTTGCCTTTTTTCCCCCAGGTGGGAGATCTATTCTGAAACTACTTCAAGGGCATGTGATGTGGAGTTAGCCCAGTGTGAATAAACCCAGCTTGCTTATTTCCCATGTGACCGGGAAGAGGTGATGCTTCTGCTTCTGAGTAGGTTCGTGCCCAGGGTCTTTCTCGCGTGTTTCAGATTGCATGGCTGAACTCCTCCGGGGCTGATACCCAGAGCTTTGCTGTTTCTGGAGCTCTGAGGAAGGCAGGATGATGCTCTGATGATTCTAGTCACTGGAGCAGGTTGGAGGCAGTCTGGCACTGTCCAGGTTGGACAGGGCTTGGAGCAACCTGGTCTAGTGGAAGGTGTCCCTGCCCATGGCAGGGGGGTGGAGATACGTGGTCTTTAAGGTCTCTTCCAGCCCAAACCCCTCTGTGATTCTGAGATACGTATCACAGTCTGGTAAAAACTGTTGAGGCCATTGAAATCCATCTGGTTTATTCCCTGACTTCCTGAGACAGACTTGCCCACTTGGTTCATCCCGATGCTAAAACACTGCTCCTCACAGCTGGGATGCCCTACGGGGTCTCCTGATTCACTAACTGCTCTTCCCCTGTAGCACCAGAGGTTGCAGATAGGGAAGGGAGGTCTCCTATGAGCAGCTTTCTCCTCTCACTATTGCAGCTTCTGGCTATTTTGGGATACCTGGTGGAGCCAGCAGCTTGGGATTCCCTCTTGGCTCTGTTAAGATCCATTTTGTCCCCATGCCTCCCGGTGGGTTGGGCATCTGTTTCCTACATCTGCTTCCTTAGCCTGTGGTGGGAGGGCAGGGGGAATCGGACAACTCATGGCTGACACAGCTTAGCTCTCAAGAGAAGGTTGTTCCTTCAGAGTCTACCTGCATTTTCTCTAAGACTGTGTCTAATTGGGCCAAGAGACCAGTCTTCTTTCCTTCCCCAAGCCTCACACCTCTAAGGCTCTGTCTTTCGCACCTTTCATCTTGGGAATGTTCTCCCGTTTCAGGGTTTTTCTGGTGGGTCATTTGTAACTGTTGCTGCAAGGTGAGAATTTGGCAATTCCAAGGAAAGCCCAGGAGGGTGCGTTGAGGCTTGCTGCCATCTTGCCAAGGTGCCTCCATCACCAGGCTCAGCTACCAGGTCCTTTCCCTCAAGCTGAAGGAGCCGCGGTGTCTCCTTCTCCCGCGTGCATTGTGGGTCACCTTTCATGTCTTCCCCAAGCAGCGTGCTGTCTCCGAAGCCTTGAGGGTCGATGCAACGTCGAGCTGAGCAGCTTGAGATTGGCGTGGAGCACTGACCCTCTGCCCTTTGGACTTGAAATCGCTGGGATGAGGGTGAATTATGACCTGAAGGTACAGTCATGTGGGTGAAACAACTTCATGGAGGGAACATGTGTGCATGCTGGTTATCCTCGTCCCACCTGCTTGCATGGAGTCTTCTGGAGATGTATTTCTGCATGATAGCAGAAAATGAACGAGGTGTGATGCACCTGCATCCGTCCATGCAGTGAGTTGTGGGTGGCTCTGGTGCTGGTTCCGGCTCTGAAGAACTCCCTGCAGCATTTTCCGATCTCCAGAGCTGCACTGGGACTGTTGCAGGGAGACACAGAGCTTGTGACATAAAACCTCTGCACAGCCCTTGAATAAACCTGTAGGATATCGCCAAGCACATAATTTTTCTCACGTAGCAACATGAGGCAATTCAGCTCAACAATAGCAAAGGGGAAAAAATAAACAGGAAGTATTTGGTGAAAAAGCTTTCAAATCACAAAGTACTAAAGGCCACCACACACACCAGGAATTTATGGAAATGATGCACACCGAAAAACCCTCTAAAAAGGGATGTGGGTCATGTTTGCTTATTTTATTATGATTACGGCCAACTTGGTTCTTGGTATTTAAATCAAGTTTAATGGGGAGAAAAATCTGTGGTAGCCCCAAGCCATGAAAATTCAGATTTTTTTTTTTATTTTTTTAAAAAGAAAGCACACAGTTTGAAATGAGAATGCTAATGAGACCCGTATCCTACAGAGCATGTACACTGAAACTTTTGCTAATGTGAAAGGAGATATTCCCGAGTCAGCTAACACTCATGGAAAGAGAAGACCTTTGGGTCATCCGCTCTGGTAGGGTTGGAACCATGCTGTATTTCAGGCAACAAGGAAAATGATGAGATTTTCATATCAAATGATGTTTTTTCATATGAATTACTTAAAGCAATTAATTCCAGCAAGCTTCTTAGTTGCTGCGTCAGTTCTAAAATATGCAGCAGTGTTATGCTAGCTCTAAGGGTCTGGCCTCCAAGATTTCTAGGTTGTTTTCTTTTTTTTTTTTTGCACAGATAAGTGTTAATCTAACAGGCAAGGCCTTCATTGGAAATGGAAGGGTAAATGTTTGAATGTTTCCCAAGAAATCTACTAGGCTGAAAAAAATAAACCACAAAAACCCAAACAAAAAAAACGAAAACCGAAACAAAAACCTTGAAATGCATGGGTATTATCGCCGTGATGTTATGGATGGGAGAAGCCATCAAACGTTGGCTAAATGCTAGTTAGGAGAAGGGATTTTTAAAATTCTTGTCATCCAGGGACAAAGTTATGCCGAAGCTCCCCATGGCCTTCACGAGCCCCAACAACCCGCAGAGAGACGTACGTGTGGCAGAGCTGATCAAAACACCCCGGCTCCGATGGCAGGGAAAGTAAATTAAAGGAACAGGTTTGATCATAAACCTCCTGGAAAATATGAGGATATCAAAGCCGGCTGGATAATTAACATAATTACATCATAACGAATGCAAAGGAGATCATCTTGAGGGATATTGTATTGTGGGAGCTCGGCTCCGACTGGTAGTGCATGTTGAACGACAGACTAATAGACCGCTCCAGGGAACGGAGCAGTAAAATCTTGTTATGAATTTGTTTATCAAGAATGCAGAGATGGGAAGCAACAGCGATGGCAGTTAACTGGCTGAATTATTGCTTTTTTAACCTTGCTTTCTGCTGATAGTCTTTTGTCAATGCCTGAGCATCCTATTTACTTTAGAGGCAGAGGAAAAATGGGAGCTGACAGAGGGCTTTCAGGCCACGAGCACCTTGCATACCTGGAAAGTAGGAGCCACCTTCTCTGGCTGCTTCTCTTGTGTTGCTTTCGCCAGGCTCCGACTGTGGCTCAGCAGAGGTGCTGCTGGTGCTTCACGAAGTGGGGCTGGCTCCTGCACCGACGCCTCTTCCCGAGCTCCTCTTTCCACAAGGATGGGAAGAGTCTTCTCTTGATGACGCATAGATTGTAAACACCTACTGGGAAAAGTTAATTTACCTTCTTCGATATCCAAATTTGCTGCTTTGTGCTTTTTCTGCCTAAATTGAAAATGACTCTGGTGGTTTTTCACTTGGCACCAGTGTGCCTGTGCCGTTAGTCACGGTTCTCTGCAGCCACAGCCCTTTGAACCCCCTCACCAGTTTAGGTTGTGTGTAACAGAGGATGCTCAGCCTTGCAGGATCTTCTGGGGCCACCTAGAAGGAAGTTCCATGACACTACCCTGCCCCTGCTGCAAGGTGAACTTGTCCGGAGAAGGGAACAGAGCTGGGGAAGGGTCTGGAGCACAATTCCTGTGAGGAGCGGCTGAGGGAGCTGGGAGGGTTCAGCCTGGAGAAGAGGAGGCCCGGGGGAGACCTTATTGCTCCCTACAACTCCCTGAAAGGAGGGTGCAGAGAAGGGGGGTTGGTCTCTTCTCCCAAGTGACAAGTGATGGGACAAGAGGAAATGGCCTCAAGTTGTGCCAGGGATTTAGGAGCCGTGTGGACAAGGTGCTCAGGGACATGGGTTAGTGCTGGGCTGGGCAGTGCTGGGGTAACAGTTGGATTTGGTGGGCTTAAAGGTCTTTTCCAACCTGAAGGGTTCTGTGATTACTCTGTTTCTCTTCTGTCTGGTTCACCACTGGTGAACTAGTATCTACTGGCCAGCCAGGGAGCGAGCATGCAGAGGAGATGCAATCAGTGGGAAAACTTTCCTTGGAGACTTCATCTGCGATGGAAGGGGTGGAAATGCGATGAAGGATCCGGGAATAGAGCACCAGAGGTGGATGCTCAGTGGTGACAGGGAAGCAGCACCTGTAGCCCTTGTTTGGTATAGCCCTGTGAAAGGTTAGTGAACGAGCTGGGATCGTTGTTGCCGACTGCGGTACAAAACCAGCACGTTGGTCCATGTGGTAGGCAACACTTCGTCCCACACTGCGTCAGCACCAAACGTCTGGCAGCATCCCGGGGCTGAGCAGTATCAGGTTGGGTGACGCCTCCATCAAAATACTGAAGTTTTTCTGCACGTGCATGCTATCTGTCCAAATTTCAGTGCGGAGATAATACTCTGGGTTTTCAGCGCTCCTGCTGTGGCATGGAAAATAGTGATTTACAACTTTTAAATTATCTACTGCTTTCCACAGGAAGTGCAAAACAATGCCAAAAACCTTTACCTGTGCTGCAGTTTGAAGCAATTCTCAGAAGTCATGTGGGAGGGCACGTCACGAAGAAGATGCATTTGTGGTATGAGATAGGAGTGGTCCTTGCCTGTGGCAGCTTTTGGCTGCTGGATGATTATCTCAGCAAAGCTGGCTGGGAGATGAGGACACGCACTGCTTTTCTGTCTCTGCCAGCAGCTTCACGTCCAGGGCATCTGCCAGCAGAAGACCTCCAAAAGGGTGTGGTATCCCTCTTGGCAGGGATCCTGCCCTGTGTTGACTTGGGCATCCCTGCTGGCAGCTGCTGAATCCTGAACAAGCATGTGCCGGAAATCTGGCCCTGGGGTCATGCCAAGGTGGGTACTAGTGCTAAATCCTGCCGCTGCTTAAAATCTTGCCTCTCCTGGGGTGAGATCTGCAAGGGAGATGCTGATGGCATGGCTAAGGGGAACAGTAAAACTAGTCAATCTGGTGGGCTTGGGTCCAGACACTGCCCTAGAGCCAAGGCCAAGACCCAGCAGCGTTCCATGTGGGGTACTGCCAGCTCTCTGTGGGGTCCAAAATCAGCTTGTTCCTGGGAAGGGGGAAAATATCAGAACATTCCCATGTCTCTGGACTCCCATGTCTCTGCCTGCATGACCAAAGGCCAGGGAAATCTACTGCCCGTGGCCAAGATGGTTAAACCCAGGGAAAACACAGTGGGATTTTGCAATCCTCAATAAAACCAAAGATCCACCTGATGGCAGCAGAGAACAGGGAATGGGAGATGGTGGCCAGCCCAGCTGTCTGTCCAGTGCCCAGTGTGCACGGAGTGTGGTTTGGTGATACGGCCTTCCCAAGGGGAAAGACGGTGCCCCCTGTCCCCAGGCAGAGCTTGCCAGCAGCATTTCCATGCCCTCTCGGACAGGAAGAGGCTGCGCAGTGTTCGGGTACCACTTCTGGGGATGCCACGATACGACGAGCAGCGTGAAGTGCCCAGTGCGCTTGGAGGATCGATTCTGCCGAGCGTCAGTATCTCCAGGAAGAAGGTGGTGAGGGCGGTGATGGTACGGCTGCAGGCGGGGTGTCCGCGGTTGTCCCGGGTGAGGGTGATGCTGGACTCAGCTGCAGCTCCGTCTGGCGTGGGCACTACTGGTGGTGGCCAGGGGTGTCTGGAGGAGAGTGAGAATGGGACACGGATGGAGGTAAGGGGGAGTTTGGGAGTTCGCCATGGGGTTTTCAGTTTCCTGAAGCAAAACTGAGGAGCTGTTTTTACAGGGGACAGTGGTCAAAAGCAGAAATCTTGGTCCCAAAGCACATCTCAGGGAAAGGCATGAGACCCACCAGTGACCAAAGTTTGGAGCAAGCACCTTCCTGAATAGCGCTTCGTTCTCGTGGGAGGTGTCCCTGCCTATGGTAGGGGGTGGAACTAGATGAGTTTTAAGGTCCCTTCCAACCCAAACCATTTATGGTTCTATGGTATTTTCTGTCCA
Organism: Eurypyga helias; assembly: GCF_000690775.1. NCBI lineage: Eukaryota > Metazoa > Chordata > Aves > Eurypygiformes > Eurypygidae > Eurypyga > Eurypyga helias. The sequence goes on along the minus strand of NW_010230334.1, from coordinate 6,809 downwards.
TACCACCAGCATCTTCCCAGGGCGTGCTGGAACAGGCAAGGATGTGATTCTTCCCATGTGCCATGGGGTCTCAGCCATCCATGGCATGTTGCATTAAGGGAAACCTGAGGCAACTTTCTTTACTGAAACACTTACTGATTAATAACCTCAATTTTTCTATTTTTAGCATCTGTTCTGGCAAACTGCTTGGGACACAGCAGGAGGATTTAACAAAACCTTTAGGGAATATCTCAAAGGAACACTCAGAGCAAAATAACTCTTTTTATTCAAAACATTTTTGTTTTGAATTTAATTTTATTGGTGAAAAATACGCTTTTAAATGCTCCAATTGAAAAAAGGTTAACCCACCATTTAACTCTTAAGCTTACTAACACTTTTTCCTATTACACCACAAGTGATGTTATCTTTTTTAACTGCCAATGAAAGGAAAAATCTGTTGTACCTCTGCAGGGATCAACCTTGTGACATATTCAGCATTAAGCAAACAAATATTGTGGGAAGAAGTGAGATGAAGTTACATGAAAAAGGAGGGCAAGGGGAGCACAGAATGGTTTGGGGTTTTTTCCTTACATAAACTTTTCTCTGTTTTTACCCCTTGCAGGTTCTACGTGCAGAACTGGCATCAAGGCAACAACGGGGAGATCAACATTTTTTCTGGTGTAGGAAAGGTCTTTGGGACTGGGGCTGCGCCCCAAGCCTGCTCTGCACGGCCCCTTCCCAGCTTTTTCTGGCACGACGTGCTGTGATGGCGGCAGGAGGTCTCCAATGGGAATCGGCAGCATCTCCACCAACCTGTTGCGTGCAACGCTCGTCTCTAAGTGCCTTAAACTTTTAAATGACTGTGCAGAGACATAAGGAAGGTAAAAAGCTCCCACGGGGTACCACGCTGCCCAGCGCAAAGCCCCTCCTGCCCCTTCCCTCCCCATACCCCCATAGGGTGTTGCCATGGTGGCTGTCAGCTCAGGTCACCAACCAGGAGAGAGGATGCTTTGGGCTAAAACAGGTGCCACTTCAACACAAAGCCCCTTCTAAAACCAACCATGGCGTGGAAGCTTGTCATCAACCTGAAGGCAGATGCTGTGTCCACACCCCAGAAACCTGTTTTCTCCTTTTGGTGCCTTTCAAAGGGCTGAAGGTAAAAAACGAAGGAGGAAAAAACCCCACTGTAATCTTTTGAGAACGATACCATGCTGGTAGAGTAACCCAGATGTTGCATGAACTTGAAAAACTGGATTTGGATGGTAATTGCTGCTGCTGTTATCTTTAAAGAGCTGGCTGGTCTTTGAATGATTACTGGCCCATTTATGAGAATAATTGGAAAACAGTATTTATATCCATGTGACCTTTCAGTGACCAAGTAATCAAAGCAACAGCATGTCAATGATTTGGCATCAGGTGAAAAGCTGCTGACAGCAATAGGCTTTTGGTCAGGGAGTGCAGCAGCGACGGACGGGAGGGCAGCCTTGTTTGAAGACCAAGGAAAGCCGAACAAGTTGATTTCAAAGATAACCTTATTTTGCATTCAAAGCAAACCTTTAGCTAATAATATTAAATGCTAACAAAAGAGACAATGGTCAGTTACGGGTAATAAACTATTAATTAGAGCTTTGTTATAAACGACTCTTGACCTTTGAGCCAAGACAATAAGCAATTGGGGATCCTTTGTTTCCATGTTCTTGACTCCAGCAGTGTCAAATGTTGGATACAGGTGAGTTATGTTGTTCTCCCCCTTTGGGAAAGGTGATGCCTGGTAATTTGAGGATATTCAGCAACTTAGAAACTAATTAGCTTAAAATTAAATTTTCCACTCTGCCAGACCAAGCACAATAAGGCAGATCTTAAGACACAAGAGACCACTTTGGAAAGGAGTAAAGGGTGAATGGGCACATGAAAGAGCCAGCATGCGTTTCAGGCGGTTCCGGCCACCCTAATTAGGTGGAACACAAAACCATTCCCCTGCTCCTGCTGACCTGAGCTACTGCCAGTCTCTGTGGGGTCTCACAGCCCTGAATATTTTCAGGGTTTGGGGAGGTCCCTCTGATGTCCCACAACCTCCCTGTCTGCCCCCTTGCCAAGGACTGGTCTATGCCCACCTCTGCCTTCTGGTTGCTTTTCAACCTTCTCCCATGTGCTGGGGCTCACCTAATACACTCAGCTGACTGGAAGGATAAAATAAGCTCAACTGTCCAAGTGAAGACCGTTTTAAAATTTAAAAAAATTAGATGAATTGTGGGCTGAAGTAATGGGCTTGCAAGGCACTGCCCTGCCTGTTCCATCTCATTGCTCACCTAGCTGAAATCTCCTGCGTAGTGGCCCAATTCTGTCTCTTCCTTGGTGCTGGGTGCCTGCAAAGAGGAACTCTTTGGCTTAACTCTTTGGGTTAACAGTTTGCTCCCCATCCCCAGTGTCCTGGTGCAGCTCCAGTATTCTGGTATGTCTGTGGGCTTCTTCCCAGCTCATGGCCTTCCGAGGGCTGAGGACAACTGAGAACAGGGCTGCTCGCCACAGGGGCCAGGGTCACATCTCCCCTTCTTGGCCAAACACATGGTCATCATGGGATGTGCATGGCTGGACGTGCTGCATCCGTGATGAGGGAGGTGAGGTCAGTTCTTGAGGTGTTCTTCCCTGCCTGGACCCTGTCCACAGCAGAAGAACTCTGGAAGTATTTACAGGATTGAGCTCCGGTTGAGTGATTCCTACCAGGTAGGATTTGAATGTGATCAGGTTGCAATTAATTTGAATTCATACAGCAAGTTCTTTTTAAAATAAACAAGTAAAAAAGACCTTCTGAACGTCCTGAATATATTTTTTTTTAAATACGTAAAACCAGAAAGGGTTACGTTAATGGTGCTGAAAGCCCTTCTCCAAACCCCCCAAAGCCCCAAGCGCCTGCTCCAAGCCGGCTCCGCTCCACAGTCCTTGTGCTTGTGGTTAACACCACTGAACGGTGAAGAAACTGTAATTGTTCATAAGCAAAGTAGCACTTCCCAAAGTACAGTATTTGTTTAATGGATCGTTAAACCAATATAAATAACACTGAAGCATGCATGGAGCCATCGAGGATTTAAACGTAATTACACAGGGAAACTTGGAGTGTGACTCTCCGCTTTCTGAGGCTGTGGTGCAGCAGGAGTGGCATCACCGAAGTAGGGAGATGAAATCAAGCTCAGGAGGGGTTTAACTCTCCAAGGCACTGCTTTAGGTTCTGTATTTCTTTCCTGCCTCAGGAGAAAATGCGGCGACAGGCTCTGACCATTTTATTTTGTTCCTGGAATAACTTCCTCTGAAATGATTCTATCAAATTCTATTTAATTTCTATTAAATTAAATTAAATTTAAAAAAGAAACCACACCCCAACCATCTCTTCTACAGCCATTGGAGCTGCTGGAAGGGAAGTGAATTAAGATATCAAACCATTTTGGGGCCAGTTTTGGAAAACATTCTGGAGTTCTATCGATTGAAGTTCTAGAGGGGACCCCAATAACCATTTTAGCCAACCTGCCCAGGGCTTTGCTGCACCATCACTGCTGCCAGCCTGGAACCCCCTAACCCCAAAGATACCCACCACCTTTTTATTTATCAAGATCTTTGCAGCCTGCAGAGCCGGTACAGATTTATTTGGGAAAGCTGCAGAAACCATGAAATAATGCAGTGTTAAAAAAATAACTTTATATCATAAAAGCCAAACTCTGCTGGCGGGAAGGTCTGTGCAGAATGAGCCACACAGCACAAGGTGTGGGCTTTTTGCGGCGCAAAATGCGTGTTCAGACAACAGCCAACAGAGAATAAATGCCCAGGGTTGTTTTCCTGGTCCCTGGGCAGCCTGGCTTTGATGAGCAAGAAGTGGGTGTTGCGCTGGTTTTGGCCAACCCTACCTGGGACCTGTGCTGCAGTAACTTCTCATTACGGCATGAAGAGGCAATTTACTGCTCTGAAAATGTTGGTTGTCGACTCTAGTGCAACCTCGCTGACTGGGAGAGACACAGAATCAATGGCATTTTGTTATTCTGTTCATTATTCCTTAAGTTTGCCTGAACAAATTTGCCAATAATCAAAAATACCGCACAAGAGAGCAGCGTTGCACAATAATTTCAATGCCCTGTATATGCGAGGTCAGAGCATCTGGGGGCTCCTCATGTCCAAAATCTAACTGTAATCTGAACTGTAAAAACACAGTGTTTCAGTGTCCTCACCTTTTTAACCATGAGTTTAAAAATAAAAAGCCCTGAAGCCTTTGCAGAGGAAGGGCCGATTCAGCCCTCCCACACCCTTTTGTGCACCCAGTGCATCAGAAAGGAGTTAGTATTCCTGTTTTCTGATCCAGAGCTGAGCTCTGAGCTCTCCGCTGTGTTTTGGTACCTAAGAACTGTGGGTTTCATCCTTTCCGTGCTTCTGTGTGTCCGTGGGTCTCCTTGCCTCACCGAGGAGACATGGGGAGAGGGTAGCCCCAGGGAGTGATGCTGCTCTCCAGCTCCTGCTCCAAACCCCAGGACTGTTTCGGCATGTGGATTTACAGCACTATAACCAACGCCTGTGCAACCCTGGCCTGCCTAATGTGTCCAAACCACTAAGCGTGATTACTTCTATTTGAGCAGATAAATAAGCGTCTGGAAGTCCAGCGGGACCTACCAACCCTCCTTGCATCTCCTCCACCACCCCAGCCCCAGCTCTGGAGCCCAGCGCTGTTTTCTGGAGCCAGTGGCATGCAGGTGATGCTACCAGGGATCCCAGGCTGATCCCAGGCAGGTTAGGGACACCCAAGGGTATGGGATTTCCCCCTGCCTTTCCTTGGGATGGAGAGTTGACAGCTCTTTCCCCTTCCTGGACCTGGAGAGGGCAGCAGAGAAAAGCTGAGCTTCCTTGGCTGCGAGCGCTTGGATGGAGCAGGAGCAGCTGCGTTTCAGTATCCAAACACACTTCTCGGTGAGGAGGGTAATTTAGAGCAATTACACCGATTATTATTGCTTTTCTAATTAGTGCTTTTCCTATAGAATTAGCTGAGTGTTTATTAGGAGCCGCTTGTTGCCAATAGCTTAACTGCTTCAGTACCAGTTTTTATCAAACATTAGAGGGGCTTAGTTTTTTTCTTTTTTTTCCTCTGTAATACTGGGTTTGTTATCTGGTTTCACATAAAAGCCCCAATTAAATATTCATTTTGCTTTGTTACATATGGCATTAAATTTTCATGAGCTGTATGTTCTCCTTGAAATTTGGGGGGGAAGAAGAGGGGTGAAGTAAGTGCATGCGTGTTTTAGGTTTGGTTATAAGGGGGGAACAGAGAGTAAAAAAATGACCCAAAAAACCCCAAAACCAATCACAAAAAAGCCTTTTCTCACATACTGTAGAGACCCAGTCTTAAACTTACCAGTGAAGGGAAAAATGTTGCGAGGCAGGTGGGGTTTTGGTCCCTGCCCTCTTCTGTCGCAGCACAAGGCTGTGGTGTCAAGCCTGATCCTGTGGAAAAAGGGTTTCCATGGGGGATGAGAAAATGATTTTCACTCTCAACCCTTTTTCCAGCTTCCTAAGTGCCTTTGAGCAAGTTTCATGGGCCCTTAGCCCATGCAAGCCTTGATGCGGTCAGGGTGTAAACTTGTATTCCTGGGAAGGGGTTACCTTTTAGTGATGCCGATGGAAAGCATTGGGATCAATGGGTGTTTTAAAAAAAAATTGGCAATAATTAAAAAAAAAAAACACATTAACAACAAAATTAATAACAATTAAATCCTTACCCTCTGATCTGGTATGGGGTAAGGATTTAAAGAACTTCCATTTACTTTCCCCAGTAGATGAATTTTTAATTTACCAGCAGTTGATTTCTCCCCGCAGCTGAAGGTCTGGCTCGTCTGCTGCCATCTCCGTTTATAAGGGTTTAGGTTTTATTTACCCGGGGTTAGCTGACCTGCAGCGAGAGCAGGGCTTTGAGATTTGTACTGGGAACGAGATCCGGCAAAGCAAGAGCTTGTGTCCCACTGGGATTTCACGGCATCCCAGCAGGCATCTGCCCAGGGAGGCTCGAGATAACCCATTTTCCCCCACAGCTTCCACCTGGGGACCACCAGAATATATTTCATGGAGGAATTACAAAGAAGTTGATATGAAAGTACAATTTTGTAAAAAATTACTTTGTACTGCAAAGCAAAAAGGGAGAAAAATTGGAAAAATCTGACATTCTTTTTTTTTTTTTTTAAGCCAGGAAATTTAAATTACAACAGCAAAGACAAAACTGCGTTTGAAGCAAATGTCTTTCAATATATCCTATAAAAATCCAATTAAATACTTTCCCTGAAAATAGAACTTGTTCTTAAGGCACCTTAGAGGTTTGCTGGTTGGGTTTTTGGGGATTTTTCTCTGTCAAGGGGAAAGTATGTTTTTGGTTAATTTTTTTTAATCAATTCTCTTTGGTCAGTTCTCACGTAATGTCATGATTTTGATAGAAATCAAGCACCCTACTCTTTATCCACAGAAAACAGTAACACTTCCCACTTGTATTTTGAATTAAAAAGGGAAACAGAAAGTGAAGAGAGGAAAAAGTATACTTTTCTTTTTTTCTTTCTTTTCAGAGGACAAAGGGAGGGGGTGGGACATGGACAGCCAGGAAAGAGGAAACTCTTTCCTACCCCTACCCTCAGAACTAGAGAAAATAAACCAGTTGTTTTCAAAAAGCTTGTAGTAAGAGTATTTCTGAGGACTTTTAATACTAATGTATTGGTGTTTAACACAGAATACAGAGGAATTCCCACGTCCTCTCAGTTGCAGCAGGTAATGATGAGCATGTGGGCTCCAGCTCCCCAGTAGAGGGATAGAAGTTA
>NW_010230333.1:0-2395 GCF_000690775.1 Eurypyga helias | reverse complement strand
ATAGTACATTTTTACCAGCCCAGCTTAGAGTATTTCTAGATAAGAATACAAAGAAATAGGAAATCACACAGAACTTAGAAGTCGGCCCCGATTAATTCCTTCCATATAATATCACCTAGAAGTACATTTTGGAAGCAGACATGTTCTGATGTCCATCGCCATCTAGTGTCTCTGACCGTTATTAGCAAATTCTTCCACCTCGGCGTTTCATCTCCCGCCTCTCCAGTACAGCGCAAGAAACGTCTGGCTTTTGCATAGCGGTGACTTCCCCCTGCTGTTAAAATACTTTTTTTTTCCCACCCCCCGAACTACAGTTGGGGAAAAGTCTTTTAGACTTTTGTGACTAATCTACAAATATGTTTTTTTCACTGTCCTCCAGGAATTAGCAGATCTAGCTACTGAACTAGTAATAAACCTCTATCAATGAAATTAGTTAAGATTAGGCAATATTTGTCCTCAGCCTCTTGCCACTTCTAATATTATGAATCTTAGGTAATGCTCAACTTTTCAGTAGTTTGCCCATCAGTACCTTGTATCCGTACAAGTACAAACAGAACTGACATCAAATATTTTCACATCCTAGTACTGTTCTTTTCAATTCTTAGATCTATCTGGAGGTTATAATTAATATTTTTATTAACACATTTGCATTGATGACAATGCAAAACAAGAGATAAAAAAAAGTAAAGTAAAAATATTGTGCATTTGGAAAGCTTTGTGCCAAGAAATGTAAAAACGAATCTGCATACTGAGTGCTTGAAAATACAGCGAAACTTGTCTGTTTATAAACAACCACACTGCTAAGTCACTGACAACATGAAAGGTACAATTCAAGCTATTTCAAAGGAAAGACAAGATCAATAGTCAATAAAATATTACTGTATGTGTTTCTCTTTAATGAATATTTAATGTCAAAAAACACTGTTCCCTTTCATGTGACATACATTATCTATATAAAACTGCATTATTGGAACTAGTTTGCAATATTGGTAAAATGACAATAAAGCCCAGTGGGACTGAGTATTGGTTGTTGGTTTGGTTTTTGTTTAGTTTATTTGTTTGTTTTGTTTATTTTTTTTAAGATTCCTCCTTATAAAGAATATTATCTCTCCTTTGCAAAAGATTTCAATTTTATTTTTATCTTCTTGGGGGAGGAAAAAAGAAAGGGTTATATATTATGTTTCTAAATACACCCACTCTACTGCTTTTTATAGAATTGTTGGGTATGGACAATCTCTCTTGCACATCAGCGCAATGTAAACATCTAGAAAATCCAGGAAAGCATATCTCAGTTCACAGACTACAGCAGCTATTATGCATAAAATTGTCTAAAATGTGAATTCTGTTTATTATTCTTAGTGATTTTGGGTGGCTGTGTACTGCTCCTTTGAAAGATATTAATCTTTTAGAAGACTTGAGGAAGGATTTCCCAATTGTGTTTTTGCCCTCTGGTTCAACATTCCACTCTTTTCACAAGTTCTGTAATTAACGATAAACGTAACGATAAAATGACGTCACTCGGGGGTGGTGCTGGGAGCAACAGTGGGGGGGTTAAACCCCGCCCAGGGAGCGCGAGCGACCTGGAGCACGGCAAACAGGGGTGTGGCGCAGCAGTTAGTTAGGGTGTGGTGTGGTGGTTGGCGCAGGCAGGACCCAGCCATGGTGGTCACCCGGAGGAAAGCCGCTGCTAGGAGAGACGTGGCAACCCAGACAGGGCTCCCGCTCAGGGACGCAGCTGTCCAGGTCTCCGGTTGCAGCAAGTGCCTGAGCCTGTCCCTCGTAACCAAGGGTAACAACCCCTGGGTCAGGTGTGAGCAGGTGGATGACCTGCTCCGCATGGTGGCAGAGCTGAAGGAGGAGGAATATCAGGGAGTGTGAGAAGGATGAGGCTCATTCTGGATCCACCAAACTCCCACTCCAAAGGAAAAGGCAGCAGAAGGAGGGGGCTCAGCACACAGCTGATCCCGTATCCTCTTGCCAACAGGCAGAGGGAAGGAACTTAAGAGAGGAAGCAGAATGGAAACAGGTCTCTGCCTGGAGAGTAAGGTGCATTCCCGCCCCTTCCCAGCTGCCCCTGCAGAATAGATATGCAGCTCTGGAACTTGAGGGCCAGACAACTGCAGGGGAAAGTCCTTCCAGGGAGCTGCATATGACAACCCCGCCAGCTCCACACATTACAACGGCCTCCATCAAAAAAAGGAGGAGGGTCATCGTCGTAGGTGATTCCCTTCTGAGTAGAACAGACGGCCCGATATGCTGCACAGACCCATTCCACAGAGAAGTCTGCTGCCTCCCTGGGGCCCAGGTTAGGGACGTCACCAGGGAAGAAAACAGGGAAATTCTAGATGCTCCAGTCCTCAAGCCTACTTCATCGGGAACCCACCTTAAATGCATC
>NW_010230332.1:1428-5288 GCF_000690775.1 Eurypyga helias | reverse complement strand
GAGTCCTCCCCTGAGGAGGAAGGGGTGACAGACAACGTATGATGGTCTGACCACAACCCTCATTCCCCATCCCCCTGTGCTGCTGGAGGGGAGGAGGCAGAGAAAGTCAGGAGCAAATCTGAGCCCAGGAAGAAGGTGCAGAGAAGGTGTTTTAAGATTTGGGTTTAGTTCTCTTATTACTCTGACTTGATTGATGGTAAATTATTTTTTTCCCCAAGTCGAGTCTGTTTTGCCGTGACGGTAATTGCTGAGTGATCTCTCCCTGTCCTTGTCTCGACGCTCGAGCTTTTCATACTGTTTTCCCTCCCCTGCCCAGCTGAGGAGGGCAGTGACTGAGCAGCTTTGGTGGGCACCTGCCCTCCAGCCAGGGTCAACCCACCACACCCTTTAGCATCTCTGTGGCTCTTTGTTGGACTCCTTCCATTATGCCCATGTCCCTCTTGTGCTGAGGTGCTCAGCACTGGGCACAGTGATCCAGGTGTGGCCTCACCAGTGCTGAGTGGAGGGGAAGGATCTCCTCCCGTGGCCTGCTGGCAATGCTTTGTCTCATGCAGCCCAGGATAACGTTCACCAGCTTTGGCACAAGGGCACACTGGTGGCTGGTGTTTAACCTGGTGTCCACCAGGCCCCTCAGCTCCTTTTCTGACAAGCTGCTTTCCAGCTGGACAGCCCCCAGCATGTACTGGTGCCTGGGGTTGTTCCTCCCCAGGTGCAGCACTTCGCATTTCCCTTTGTTGAACTTCACGAGGTCCCGGTCAGCCTATTTTTCCAGCCCATTTTCCAGAACAGCAGCACAACCCTCTGGCGTATCAGCCACTCCTCCCAGTTTGGTGTCATCAGCTAACTGGCTAAGGGTGCACTCTGCCCCATCATCCAGATGGTTAATGATGTTAAATGAGCGGGCAGAGTATTGACCCCTGGGGTACACTGCCGGTTACTGGCCTCCAACTAAAGTTAGTGCCGCTGACCCCCGCCATTGAGCCAGTTCTCAGTCCACCTCACTGCTCACCCAGCCCCTACAGCAACAGCACCACTGTGAGGGTGTCACGGGAGACGGTACCAAAGGTCTTAACGAAGTCCAGGTAGACAACATCCACTCCTCTCCGCTCATCTGGCAGGCCAGTCCTTTCATCGTGGAGGTTTATCAAGGTGGTCCATTGATGAAGTCATGCTGACTATTCCTGATGGTTTTCTTGTCCTTAATGTGCCTGGAAATGGTTTCCAGGATTACCTACTCCTTCACCTTCCCGGAGACTGAGGTGAGGCTGATTGGCCTGTAGCTCCCTGGATCCTCCTTGAAAGCAGGGGTGACATTTGCTTTCCTCCAGCCTTCACGCACTTCTCCCCATCACGACGACTGATCACAGATTGATCCTCACAGTGGCCTCACAGTGACACCAGCCAGCTCCCTCAGCACCCACAGGTGCATCCCTTCAGGACCCAAGGACTTAGGCACGTTCAGCTTGCTCAAGTATTCCCTGCCTGATCCTCTTCTACACAGGGCACGTCTTCCTTGCTCTAACCTTTGCCCCAGTCTCTGGGATTCCTGAAGGCTCATCTTGCCCGTAAAGACTGAGGCAAAGGTGTTTCAGAACCTCAGATTTCCAGAGTCTGTGTCACTGGGTCTCCTAGTTGATCAATGGGCACATTTTCCTAGTGTTTTCCTTTTGCCTTCTGTGTACTTCTAGAAGTCTGTCTTGTCCTCTTTGACACCCCTTGCTGGATTCAATTCCATTTGGGCCTTAACTTTCCTAACTTTGTCCCTGAATGCTCAATGTTTCTGCATTCCTCACATGTTACGCATCTCGTTGCTTCTACCCTCTCCAGGCTTCGTGTTTGAGTTTGGCTAGGAGCTCTTGTTCATCTCTCCTGGCCTGGGAGAGAGGTCCCAGGCACTCCCTGCAACTTGGGAGGGCTGCACTGGCCGTCTGAAGCTCAGCCTGTGTGGAAGCCTCTGCCCTAGCAGGGACAGCTGCTCCCACGTCTACTGGGGAAACTGAAACGCAATGTAGGAATGTTTTGTAGAGTTTGGATGATGGATCTGGCCACAGCAAAGCAGAGCACGTTTCAGTGGGAGACCATCGAACTGCACTCCGATCTCCCCAGCTTCACACCACGACGCTGACAGCATTCCTTTCAGATTGGAAAGTTCTACCCACCATGGCCACGTCACAGCAAGGCTAAAAGGAAGGAAAACATGGAGCACTCGGAATGAAAAGACTGGCAGAAATTGTAAGGTGAAAGGCTTTGAGAAAGCTGTTTGTATTTGAAAATTTCAGAATCAGGTCATTTCTAAAAATATTTAAATAAAATAATTTATGCAAATGCATTAACTCAGGAAGAGCCAAAACAAAAAAATCCCAAACATCCAGTATGAAGATTTTCTTTACAATAAAAATTACACTAGGAAGTATATTAAATATATGACAAGAAGGGGGGAAAAGCATCTCAGTTGATATTCAAGGGCATCACATTTTAGAACAATGTCTTAGCCATTAATCCTTTATGAATGATTCACAAAGAAATTAAATATGATATTCCATAAAAGAATAACCTAATTTACAGTTTAGCTGTAAGGCCTCACCATAACATCTCACACCCTTCAGCAGGCTCTCTGCATACCCACGTTGAGCGAGGTGTCCTTACTCTCTTACCAGAGTAACACAGCATGCTGCTCCCAAAACCACAGGCAGCGTTCACGTTTACTTTCTAAGGTTCAACAAAAAAAGTATTACCAGAACGTGCCCTGTTTATTTTTCACAATAAAAGGAAATGGAAAGCTAGGAGAAATAGGTACGTTATATTTGCCGTTCTGAGACTGAGGGAATGGATTAAATTACACCTTGCAAAAAAATGGAAAGTATCTAACTGCTGGTTATGCCATCCCATTATTAGTCATTGTGCACAACCGGGACACCGCAATTCCAAATCACAGACTAGAAACACAGTGCTTCCTTTAGCCAAAGTACGTAACTTCTCTGTGAAAAAGGATGGGAGAAGTTATCCATCTCCATAGCTATCATATGCATAAGAACAATTGGCTTCACAGAGCTCCAGTTTATTCAAAATACTGACTATAATACTGGTGTCAATAGTCTCCTTATGCATCAAGTTTCAATCAGAGAAAAAACATTCTGCCCCAAAACATAGATTTTCAACCACAAAACATTGCCAGAAATCTCATATTTGCAACACAGTTATCTGGTGCTGCAGTTAATACATTAATTCTGCAGACAACAGTCACAAGTACTTACTAAAAATACAGATATGTTTCCTAGAATGTGAAGCTCTATTTAAGATGACAAAGCTCTTGTAACAGTGGAGGGTGCAGATTTTCGGTACGAAGACATTCAGAAGATCTGCTGCTCAAAGAGGATCTTTTCGAACCCTGGTGGAGGTGTATGATAAAATTCACTGAACTGACAATCCAGAATGGCACTGTCATCAACTGCAGAACAGAAACAAAAGGCAGGAATTAGTGAAGGAACACTTACAGTCTGATCCCCTGGTACACCATCTTACTAGATTGTATACACTGTGCTCAAGCCACGAAGAATATTCTCCAATACATCCATTAAAATGCCTTCAGCAGTTTTGCTACACACATACCCAAGGAGAGCAAATCATCCCTCTTTTCTGCTGTTTACTTCAGCTGGTAATGGTCCCTGGTGAAGTCAGTGAGAATGCTACCCCTGATTTCACTGGGGCTGTTTAGCAGGGTGTGGTGTTTCTGGCTGGGGTAGAGTTATTTTCCTTTTAACTGAAATTATTATTCATAGAGTCATAGAATGGTTTGGGCTGGAAGGGACCTTAGAGACCATCTAGTTCCAACCCCCCTGCCCTGGGCCGGGACAACTTCC
>NW_010230332.1:0-980 GCF_000690775.1 Eurypyga helias | reverse complement strand
GCGTTTGCCCCTCACAACCCCCTCCCCCCCATCCCGCTGGGTGGAGAATGAGTGAGTGGCTGTGTGGCGTCCTACTTGCCAGCTAGGGTTAAACCACAACACAGGGTTTCAGGCAATCCCTCCAAATTTTCTACTGTACTTCTCAAGAAATCCAGAGATTAAGGACACTTCCAGATATGTACTGCAAGGCTGTCACCTCCTCAGCTGCCTATGTGTCTGTCCACTTCCTAAATTCTACTGGAGTATCAGCAATGATTTTTCTGGAGGAGTACAAGGTTTCAGATGTCGGCAGTGGTTGGTGTCAGACCATCTGTTTCAGCATGCGATACAAAGAGTTGCTTTGATGGCTTCTTCAAGTAGGAAGTTAATAGGTTTTTTTACAGTACCTCTCCCAGATTTGGACCCCCTGCATAATCTCAGACACAGGGTGTTACTACCTTCAGTGTAGAACACAAAAAAAAGAAACCGCTGAGGGTTTTCCCAGCGAAGCTTTCATGTGTCACATCAGCCAAAACTGAAATACCCAACCAGTCAGAAAAGCAAGAACTCTCTCAAAGACAACTTCTTCCAAGACAAACCTGGTACACTAGCAACGTTAAGTCGAAATAGAAAAGGTTCATCTCCAGAGTTTGGGTTGGAACTTGGATATCTTGGAGAAAAGGTAGGATTTTTTCCTTCCTAGGCTCAGTTAAAACGCCTATTAGTATATTTCTACAGTTCAGTAGTTCTCACTCAGTGTTTGCACCTCACTTATGCTTAAGTGCCCAAGGTACAGCTGCTAGGGGGAACAACCTTTAAGTCCCCATTTCTGTTTTACAGTCTCAGACTTGGATACCGTGTTTGCCCTTTCTACCATATTTCTTTTTAAAAGATGTCTATATTTCTAGTCTGAATTATGGGTAGGGTAAATGCTTAAGAAACTCTCTTCTCTATGGTCAAATCCCTTCACGTGACTAGAAGTGCAAGGTCCTGCACCTGGG